>NW_025533672.1:380000-400000 GCF_020615455.1 Coregonus clupeaformis | reverse complement strand
CCCTGTCCCTCCTCCTCCTCCCCCTGTCCCTCCTCCTCCTCCCCCCGTCCCTCCTCCTCCACCTGTCCCTCCTCCTCCTCCCCCGCCCCGCCTCGTCATGCGTTCTTTAGTCGTCAATGCCTGGCTCCTCTCCTGTCTGAGCCGCTCCTCATCCCTGAGTAGAGACACCAGCTGGCGGGCCTTCTCCCTCACGTTGCCCCCCTGGTCACGGCCGTCACGGTCCATGTACTGGAAGTCACGCAGCGTCTACATGGAGACATGATGATGAGGATTTAATATGAAATTGATTCCTTAGCATTATATAATATACATGATCACATATACATTATCACATATACATTATATTATATATATTATAGTATATACATTATATTATATACATTATTACATATACATTATATTATTATTACATTTAAGTGATAATGCCCGAGAAGCCGGTGTTTGAATGATATATTGGCACGGGTGTTAGGCCAGAGACGAAGCTAATATATCCTCCAAACACTTCGAGGGCATTATCACTTTTATACAACGGGTTACCAACATATTCAAATAATGATTGACATATTATCCTTCCACAGGATAATAGTCCCGACACACAAATCTAGGGTTGCTACCCAAGCTGGCTGGTCGTTCGCTCTATCGGTTTGGTTGCCAGAGACGTGACCCGGTCGTTTCAGTCCTTTGTTCTGTACCTATGGACGCGACCCAGTCGTTCGTTGTAAATGTTCCATTGCCATTCTGGCTGGCAACGTTCTTATCCCTTGCTTGCCAGCTAGCCAACTACGACTAACTTACAGTCACGTCAAACAGTGCAGCCAGAATAACAGCAAAGTAGCTGCATTTGCGTTTGTTTAAGCTGTTTTTCTAGTGACATTTATTTGGATACATCCATAACAATGAGCTAATGAGTAGCGATTTCGCGTAGGAAATGTGCTCACTCGTCAGACACTGTTGTTCAGAGGAGCTAGCCAACAACACAGCTAACACAATCACTTCAAACTGAAGCTGGAAAGACTGCAAACTAGCTGCACTTCGTTTCGCTTTAACCTTTTTCAATTGACATTTCTTTGTATATATCCATAAAATTATGCCAGCTGATTCATGAGAAACGCTGCCTGCCTGTCTGTCTCGTCCCGACACGTTCATTACAATGGGACAGCTGGAGATCGAATTTGAATATCGAAACAATGTTGCAAATGTCAGAGACAGACAGCAAGGTTTATACAAATCTCCGCTGTTGAAAACTAAATGTTAGTCTAAAATAAATGTGGGATAATGTCTAGATGCTTTTTACAGTGGATCAAGTTTATAAATTGCCTGGCTGGGCTGATGAGAGTGTGGATTGCGCAGTGAGATGGAACAGAGTAAATAGGCATTTCAACATCATAGCTTTAGCCGGTGGTAACTTGTGGAATAGACACCGGCTGGAATGATGTTCTAACCAATCAGCGTCCAGGATTATACCCAACCATTGTATAAATACATAATATAATATACATTATTACATATACATGATATTATATACATTATTACACATACATTATTATATAGCCTATGCCCCTTACATAGGAGACATGATAAGGGTTTAATGTGAAGTAGACTTTTTTTATTTTAAAATAAATAGTGAATCATGCTAGGGTGACAGTATATTTGAGTGTAACTGTAGATACTCCTACAGTTTATACGTACTCATTACATGAAGTGAAGTGCTCATAAGCTTGGTGTTACTATAACTCCTTTTTATAGCATGACAGGTAAGTGCATATTCCAGTGCATGTAGCTGGGACCACAGTCTTCTGTATTGCATGGAGATTCCTAACCGACACCATTCTACACTCTTAGAAAAAAGGCTTCCAAAAGGGTTTTTCAGCTGTCCCCATAGGAAAACCCATTTTGGCTCCAGGTAGAACCCTTTTTGGCTCCAGGTAGAACCCTTTTGGGTTCCATGTAGAACCCTCTGTGGAAAGGGTTGTACATGGAACCCAAAAGGGTTCTACCTGAAACCAAAAAGGGTTATTCAAAGGGTGCTCCTATGGGGACAGTCGAAGAACCCTTTAAGGTTCTTGATAGCACCTTTATTTCTAAGAGTGTATAGCAGGAGTCCACTGCAGCATTTATATCATTTTGTACCAGAACACCCTCCCCCAGTTTCCCCCACTCACCTGTATGGTGAATGAGATCTCGCTGCCATTTTGTGCCAGAACACCCTCCCCACGTACTCCAGTTTCCCCCACCCACCTGTATGGTGAATGCGTTCTCGCGGCACTGCTGAGCCACTCTCTCTGAGCCGGTCTTGATCAAGTAGTCGAGCAGCGTCAGGGCCTTGTAATATAATAATAATAATACACTTTTTTTCTACTGCACATTTCATACAGACACCACAAGTCAAGGTGCTGTACATACTAAACTAAAATTAAAATACATAACTTAAAAATAGATTTGATAAAAGACAATAAAAGCTGCATAGAGTGATTAAAATGAGTACAAACTAATTTAGGATATTAAAATAAGACTATTCCAAATTCACATTCTCATTGAAAGCAAGTCTAAGAAGCGGTAGATCTGTTCTATATGCGCAATTTCTATGCTTCCCGTTCTTAAGTTAATTTTTTTGTGTCTTTTACTTTCGGTTTTGTACACCAGCTTCAAACAGCTGAAAATACAATATTTTTGGTTATGGAAAATATATTTGACAGCAGTTTAGATGGTACAATGATTCTCTACACAATGACTGCTTGTTTTGCCATATAAACTGAAATTAGGCAAACTATTAGAGCTATTTCTGAATATTCAACCTTTAAAGACAGACTCGTTTAATCTGGTCTCATCTGGTATATCTACTCACTCTCTCTCTCCACTACATTTTCTTAAAAATAAAAAACAACGTTGAAAAAGGTGTCTTTACTAGGGTTGCAACATTTCGGTACCTTTCCCAAAATGTCCCTGGTTTTCTAGAAATCCTGGTTGGAGGATTCTGCATTTACTGTTTATTCCCTTCTGACCCCAGGAATCTTCCAACCAGGATAAACAAAAAAAAACTGTGGAATTTTGGGAAAGTTCATGTAATTTTGCAACCCTAGTGTTTACCTTGTAGACATAATGGTGTGTCTTTAAAGGTGTGTGTTTACCTTGTAGACGTGTCTCCAGTTCTTCCCGTGGTCGTTGAGGCGTTTCCAGACCATGCCCATGACCTCAGCAAATGCCACCACGTTAAAGGTGAGGTCAGCGATCTCTGACATCAGCGAGGAGGAGGGGCCCCACGGGTCGTTGGAGGTCGCCTCGCGCACCTGGTTGAGGGGGGAGGGGTATTGGAATGAGAGAAAGAGGTATCACACACCAGGTTTAGAAAAGGGGTGTGGGGGGTAATATTTCGGTCAACATTTTACCTATAATGAGGGGCTGCCTTCTCCCCAGTGTAGCAGGTGTGTAAGGTAGGGGCTACCAATAATGTATAAAGGCTTTGTAAGTAGTCAATAAAACATGAATGAACATGTATCAATTCATAGCTGAGTGTGGGACCATCAAACTGAATAGCTAGCTAGCTCCCTTACATTACACCACAGTGTTACCTTACATTACACCACAATGTTACCTGATATTACACCACAGTGTTACCTTACATTACACCACAATGTTACCTGATATTACACCACAGTGTTACCTTACATTACACCACAATGTTACCTGATATTACACCACAGTGTTACCTTACATTACACCACAATGTTACCTGATATTACACCACAGTGTTACCTTACATTACACCACAATGTTACCTGATATTACACCACAGTGTTACCTTACATTACACCACAATGTTACCTGATATTACACCACAGTGTTACCTTACATTACACCACAATGTTACCTGATATTACACCACAGTGTTACCTGATATTAGACCACAGTGTTACCTTACATTACACCACAATGTTACCTGATATTACACCACAGTGTTACCTTACATTACACCACAATGTTACCTGATATTACACCACAGTGTTACCTTACATTACACCACAATGTTACCTGATATTACACCACAGTGTTACCTGATATTACACCACAGTGTTACCTGATATTACACCACAGTGTTACCTGATATTACACCACAGTGTTACCTGATATTAGACCACAGTGTTACCTTACATTACACCACAGTGTTACCCGATGGTTAAATAACCAGGTGGAAACACACAACAGGCAAACAAACCTTACTACAACACAGTAGAGTTAGTATAGTTAGTTACAGTCACCTTGATCTCTGCCTCAGAGTAGTTGTGAACAATGTTCTTCACCTGGCGACGCAACGCTGAGGTTGTCATGGTGACTGGTGTTGGGGGGTGGAGTTAGGGGTGTAAGGTAAATGTTAAAGGGGGTGGGGTAAGGGGGGTGGATGAGGGGGAGGAGGTAGTTGAGGTGGTAGAGTCTCCGCTCTTTGGAGAGGGGGTCAGAGGCACCACTGTAGGAGGGAGGAGGAGAGAGAGAGAGAGAGAGAGAGAGAGAGAGAGAGAGAGAGAGAGAGAGAGAGAGAGACAGAGACAGAGACAGAGACAGAGACAGAGACAGAGACAGAGACAGAGACAGAGACAGAGAGAGAGAGAGAGAGAGAGAGAGAGAGAGAGAGAGAGAGAGAGAGAGAGAGAGAGAGAGAGAGAGAGAGAGAGAGAAAAGAAAGTGAGAAAGAGAGCGTGATAGACACAGACAGACAATTAAACTCTTTAAAATAACAATTAAAATGTGTTAATACAAGTCAATCATTATCAACTCAACTGCTCCTTAGTTAATTAGCTAATTAGCCAGTAACACGACTACTAAACACTTTAACTGTTCCTTGGTTAATTAGCTTATTATCCAGTAATATGACTACTAAACACTTCAATCAACTCAATCCAACTCAATCATCAAGTTTGCAGACGACACAAAAGTAGTAGGCTTGATTACCAACAATGACGAGACAGCCTACAGGGAGGTGGTGAGGGCTCTAGGAGTGTGGTGCCGGGAAAAGAACCTCTCACTCAACGTCAACAAAACAAAGGAGATGATCATGGACTTCAGGAAACAGCAGAGGGTGCACCCCCCTATCCACATCGACGGGACCGCAGTGGAGAAGGTGGCAAGCTTCAAGTTCCTCGCCGTACACATCACTGACAAACTGAAATGGTCCACCCACACAGACAGTGTGGTGAAGAAGGCGCAACAGCGCCTCTTCAACCTCAGGAGGCTGAAGAAATTTGGCTTGGCACATAAAACCCTCACAAACTTTTACAGATGCACAATTGAGAGAATCCTATTGGGCTGTATCACCACCTGGTACGGCAACTGCACCGCCCGCAACTGCAGGGCTCTCCAGAGGGTGGTGCGGTCTGCGGAACGCATTACCGGGGGCAAACTACCCGCCCTCCAGGACACCTACAGCACCCAATGTCACAGGAAGGCCAAAAAGATCATCAAGGACAACAACCAACCGAGCCACTGCCTGTTCACCCCGCTATCATCCAGAAGGCGAGGTCAATACAGGTGCATCAAAGCTGGGACCGAGAGACTGAAAAACAGCTTCTAACTCAAGGCGATCAGACTGTTAAATAGCCTTCACTAGCACATTAGAGGCTGCTGCCTATATACATAGATTAGAAATCACTGGCCACTTTAATAAATGGAACACTAGTCACTTTAATAATGTTTACATATCTTGCACTACTCATCTCATATGTATATACTGTATTCTATACTATAATATTCTACTGTATCTTAGTCTATGTCGCTCTGTCATTGCTCGTCCATATATTTATGTATATATTCTTAATTCCATTGCTTTACTTAGTTTTGTGTGTATTGGGTATATGTTGTAAATTGTTAGATATTACTGCACTGTTGGAGCTAGAAGCACAAGCATTACGCTACACCCGCAATAACATCTGCTAAACACGTGTATGTGACCAATACAATTTGATTTGATTTGAACTGTTCCTTGGTTAATTAATTAATTAATTATCCAGTAATATGACTACTAAACACTAACTGTTCCTTAGTTAATTAGCTAATTATCCAGTAATATGACTACTAAACACTAACTGTTCCTTGGTTAATTAGCTAATTATCCAGTAATATGACTACTAAACACTTCAACTGTTCCTTAGTTAATTAGCTAATTATCCAGTAATATGACTACTAAACACTAACTGTTCCTTAGTTAATTAGCTAATTATCCAGTAATATGACTACTTAACACTTTAACTGTTCCTTGGTTAATTAGCTAATTATCCAGTAATATGACTACTTAACACTAACTGTTCCTTGGTTAATTAGCTAATTATCCAGTAATATGACTACTTAACACTAACTGTTCCTTGGTTAATTAGCTAATTATCCAGTAATATGACTACTAAACACTAACTGTTCCTTAGTTAATTAGCTAATTATCCAGTAATATGACTACTAAACACTAACTGTCCCTTGGTTAATTAGCTAATTATCCAGTAATATGACTACTAAACACTAACTGTTCCTTGGTTAATTAGCTAATTATCCAGTAATATGACTACTAAACACTAACTGTTCCTTGGTTAATTAGCTAATTATCCAGTAATATGACTACTAAACACTAACTGTTCCTTGGTTAATTAGCTAATTATCCAGTAATATGACTACTAAACACTTTAACTGTTCCTTGGTTAATTAGCTAATTATCCAGTAATATGACTACTTAACACTTTAACTGTTCCTTAGTTAATTAGCTAATTATCCAGTAATATGACTACTAAACACTTTAACTGTTCCTTGGTTAATTAGCTAATTATCCAGTAATATGACTACTTAACACTTTAACTGTTCCTTGGTTAATTAGCTAATTATCCAGTAATATGACTACTAAACACTTTAACTGTTCCTTAGTTAATTAGCTAATTATCCAGTAATATGACTACTAAACACTTCTAACTAAATGTTATTTGCTGACAGGAGAGATAGGAGTCTCTTCTTGATCCTGTTTGTTAGATTATTGGCCAGCGTCCGAATTGGAACCTTATTCCCTGTATAGTGTACCATATTCCATATAGTGAACTACTTTTAACAAGCGCCCTACAGGTCCTGGTCAAAAGTAGTGCACTTTAATGGGAATGGGGTGCCATTTGGGACGAACCCTGAAGAGACTAGATTGCTTTATTCTCCTGTCGCCCAATACTGCAGACCTAGGATCAGTTTCCTGCAACAAATTCAGATTTAACCATTAGATACGAACCTAACCACTGATCTAGGACCAGATTACACTCCGATAATCCTAACCTAAACCATTAGATACTAACCTAACCACTGATCTAGGATCAGTTTACACTTCCCCTAATTCTATCCTGAACCATTAGAGGGGAAAACACATAACTGAACTTAGATCAGAGTGTCGGAGAAACTTCATTCTACTTGTCAACAGGAAGTAGGTCATAAAAAAGTGCCACTATTTATGTGTCTGGCAGAGCTTGGTCTTATCCAGGCCAACACACACACACACACACACATACGCACGCACGCACACACACACACACACACACACACACACACACACACACCCCCCACACACACACACACACCGTAACCCACTTTCACATCTAAACTAATATATTACCAGAGACATGAGAGACTTCATCTCTTAAGAGCTCAAACTGTTCTTTCTCTCCTCTGTGTCTGGCTCCTGTGTACTTCAGACTGTGTTCACATCACAATTAACCCATTAAACCAGTGTATCTCAATCCTGGTCCTGGGGACCCAAAGGGGTGATCATTTAGTTTTAGCCTCAGCACTACACACCTGGTCCCACTAATCAAAGGTTTGATGATGAGTTGATTAGTGGAATCAGGCGTGTTGCCCAATTATTGGCTCAGTGGGCTAACAGGGTCATTAGTTAGTTCTATATTTCAAATGTCCTCCTATAGGATGGCTTGTTCTACAGCCGTCCTCCAATAGGATGTTAGGATGAACAGAACAGTCACAGAATGCTTTGTCCTGCAGTAGTGCTGACTTCAGCAATATCACTGAAGAACTGCAATACACACTGAGAGAGAGAGGAGAGAGAGGGGAGAGGAGAGGAGAGACAGGGGAGAGGAGAGAGAGGAAAGAGAGAAGAGATAGGGGGAGAGAGAGAGAGAGGGAGAGAGGAGAGAGAGGAGAGGAGAGAGAGAGGAAATAGAGAAGAGAGAGGGAGAAGAGAGAGAGAAGAGAGAGAGGAGAGAAAGAGGGAAAGGAGAGAGGAGAGAGGGAGAGGAGAGAGAGAAGAGAGAGAGGAGAGAGAGAAGAGAGAGAGGAGAGAGAGGACAGACAGACAGACTTGAGGACACAGAGAAAATAAAGAATGGAAACATCAGCAGTTCAATCAGTATCACCTTTCTGACAAATCATCTCCAGCTCTCTCTCACACACACACACACACACACACACACACACACACACACACACACACACACACACACAGTCTTGTACAGCTAATCTTGTGGGGACACACAATTCAGTCCCATTCAAAATCCTATTTTCCCCTAACCATAAACCTAACCCTAGCTCCTAACCCTAACCCTTAACATCATTCTAACCCTAACACTAATTCTAACCTTAACCCTAAACCCCCTAGAAATAGCATTTGACCTCGTGGGGACTAACAAAATGTCCACAGTTGGTCAAATTTTGTTAAACACGTCCCACACACACCTCCTTTCCATGCAGCAGCCCACTATAGGTTACTAGGGGCCCCCGACAAAAACAAGAAATATATATAAACTTAGTCGGGGTCTCAACTTACTGTTGACAGTTAGAAAAGTGCAATTTCGAAATGTGGTTGTTCATCAGCAGTGTTTCTCTTGTTGTCAGTCACTGAATTAGCCCATGTCAGGTAAGGTAGTCTACCCAGCTATCTAACCCTTGTTGTAGGCCTAATCATCACCACATTACCACAGAGCCCTGACCTCCAGGGTGCCCCCATTGATTGTATTAGTCACTCTCACACAGATATCACTAAAACGTTCTGCCCTCGAGGTGGGGAGGTGCCCCCTGACCAAATCTCGCTTAGGGCCCCCAAAACGCTAGAGGAGGCACTGACTACTAAACTACCAAAGCATTCATGCAAATATTCTTACGCAACGCAATGTGCTCATTGTCCAATCTGAGCTGTCAAAAAAACATGGCCACACTAACCAACCCTCAAATTGCCTACAATACCTATACAGCACACCGCTTTTGTTGCAAAAATAAACTGCAGAATAATGTAAAACGAACTAATAGCCAATCGAAATCATCCAAGTTTAGCTTTAGTTTAGCTTTGGCTATATTTAAATATCGCAGTAAACTATGATTTGTTTTATGTCGCGGTAGCCTAAAAACCCAGATAGCCAATGGGCTTAGTTTACCGCATTCTGTCCGTTCCGCTTACCTCTGCCATGATCACCTCCCTCCTCCTACACCAGGCACCATCCTCCTCTCCGCTCCTTCCCTCTCTCGCTCTCTCCCTCTCTCTGCAGTGTAGGTATTCCCCCAGTAGTATTAAACCACCGGTATCAGCAGCACTGAACCGTAACACAGAGATGCAGCGAGCAAGGGAGCTATCGGTAGGCTACTCCCGAAACATGCAGGTTGATGACTGAGGACAGACGAGCAGAAAGCAGTGCTCCAGCCCCGTGCGTGGAACGGCAGTGGAATTCCGAAGGGACGTGTAGTCTGTTCCTTTTACAACGGTCGGGTGAAGTTGGGATGCACGAGGCGGGCAGCAACCGTGACATCCGCATAGGACAACCAACGGCATGGCACACTCACGCGCCCACTCACACACGCACGCATGCATGGCAGGTACGCATACGCACAGCTCACAGAGAGAGAGAGAGAGAGAGAGAGAGAGAGAAGGGGGCGGGATGGGGGTGGATACTGGGTAGTGGGTAGCATGCAGTCAGCGTTTAACCCACACTCCTCCTCCTCAGAATCAGTATGTGTGAGGGAGCTAGGTAAGACAACCACATCTCTCAGTCATAATAAGGAAACCAAGACAGTAAGTTCACAAAGCAAGTTTATTGATGTCATAGTGAGAAAATAAACCTCTGCACCTGTGATGGATTCTCAGTACAAAGGTGTGTGTTAAGGAGGAAGAGGGGAATCTATTTAAGTTGGACATTGGGATCAGAGAGCTGTGTGTGTGTGTGTGTGTGTGTCAGCTCACAGCCTGTCCCTCTGCAGCCTCATCCAACAGCACACACAGAGAGTCCACTAAGCCTTCCATTAGAATATACACCTGGAAGAGAAAGAGAGAGAGACAGAGAGAGAGAGAGAGAGAGAGACAGAGAGAGGGAGAGAGAGGGAGAGAGAGAGAGAGACAGAGAGAGAGAGAGAGAGAGAGAGAGAGAGAGACAGAGAGAGGGAGAGAGAGGGAGAGAGAGACAATATGAGAGAAAGAGAGAGAGAGAGAGAAAGGGGGGGGAGAGAGAGAGACAGAGAAAGAAAGAGAGAGAGAACCACTTTTGTTTATTATCTACTTCACTTGCTTTGGCAAAGTAAACATACAGTACCAGTAAAAAGTTTAAGAACATCTACTCATTCAAGGGTTTTTCTTTATTTTTATTTTTATACCATTTTCTACATTGTAGAATAATAGTGAAGACATCAAAACGATGAAATAACACATATGGAATCATGTAGTAACCCAAAAAGTGTTAAACAAATCAAACATATACAGTATAACAGTGTACTAGCCTGCTGGTGCAGCTGTCTCCTGTATTTGTCCTGTAGTTCAGGCTCTACAGTAGAGTCAGTGTGGTGGTCCTGGTAGTATAGTATAGTATAGTATAGTATAGTATAGTATAGTATAGTATAGTATTACAGTGTACTAGCCTGTTGATGCAGCTGTCTCCTGTATTTGTCCTGTAGTTCAGGCTCTACGGTAGAGTCAGTGTGGTGGTCCTGGTAGTATAGTATAGTATAGTATAGTATAACAGTGTACTAGCCTGTTGATGCAGCTGTCTCCTGTATTTGTCCTGTAGTTCAGGCTCTACGGTAGAGTCAGTGAGGTGGTCCTGATAGTCACTCTCAGGGCTGGCTGTGGTGGAGGAGAGCTCTCTGCCTGGTTCTTTACCAGACTTACCTCCAGGACGCTTCCCCCCCACCACCTCCTCACGACCCTTCTTCTTACTGCCTGGACGCTCCTGGAAGAGAGAGCACAGGAGGCTGCTGAGGGGGAGGACGGCTCATAATAATGGCGAAACTGAGCAAATGGAATGGCATCAAACACCTGGAAACCATGTATTTGATACCATTTCCACTTATACCGCTCCAGCCATTAACACGAGCCCATCCCCCTCCCAATTAAGGTGCCACCAACCTGTGGAAGAGAGGGATGGGGGGAAGAGTAAGAGAGGGATGGGGGAGGAGGGAGAGAGAAGGATAGGTTAAAAAGAGAGATGGTCGGAGGGAGGGAGGGAGAGAGAGAGTGATGGGTTATAGAGAGAGATGGTCGGAGGGACGGAGGGGAGGGAGGGAGGGAGGGAGGGAGAGAGAGAGGGAGGGAGGGATGGTTAGAGAGAGAGATGGTCGGAGGGATGGAGGGAGAGAGAGCGGGATGGGTTAAAAAAAGAGATGGTCGGAGAGAGGGAGAGAGGAGGGAGGGAGGGAGGGATGGTTAGAGAGAGAGATGGTCGGAGGGAGGGAGGGAGGGAGAGAGAGAGGGATGGGTTAAAAAGAGAGATGGTCGGAGAGAGGGAGGGAGGGAGGGATGGATGGTTAGAGAGAGAGATGGTCGGAGGGAGGGAGGGAGGGAGGGAGAGAGAGAGGGATGGGTGGAGGGAGGGAGATGGGCGGGTTATAGAGAGATTCACTATTTGCTCACCTCTTGGCCACAGCACAGTAGACTATATGATTCAAGACATTGACCCTTTCTCTCTCAGCTCATTCACCGTCAAGCCACTAACACCTCTGTCTGATCACAGACAAATTACGTTGTTCCTCAAAAGAACAGACATGGAAACAACCACACATTCACAGCCCAGTAAGCTGTACAAATTCATACAGATGGGCCTAAAAAACAGCACAGAAGAATACCAGAAAGCAACCAGTAACCAAAATATCCAAACACTCTTAGATAACTTTCTGGATACCACTTCCACTCACAGTAAAGAAGGCATCAATCTAGCAGTAAAAAACATCAACTATATATTCAGGCAAACGGCAAAAGAAGCACAACTGAAATGGATAAAAAACAAAACAAAAAAGACAACTGGTTTGATGCAGATTGTAAAATTATAAGGAAAAAACCTAGAACACTATCAAACCAAAAGCACAGAGACCCAAATAATGGTGAATTACGCCTTCATTACTGTGAGACTTTAAAACTAATAAACATACACTCAGAACCAAAAAAGCACAGTACAACAGCAAGCAGCTGACACTAATTGAGGAGTCCATAAACACAAACAACTTCTGGCAAAATTGGAAATACCTAAAACAGTCGAAACTAGAGGAATTAGCGATACAAAATGGTGACATATGGACAACCCATTTTAAAACACTCCACAACACCGTTCAAATTGATGCAAATGCAGAACAATGCCAAATTCCTGAGAAGTTGAAGGGATTAGAAAAAGCTATAAAGGACAATCAAAATACATCGGACCAGGAGCTCTATAAGAAACTTCAGGACCTCAAATTAAAAAAAGCATGCAGACCTGATGGCATCCTAAATGAGATGCTCAAATTCACTAGTTCAACATTTCAATTGGCTATATTAAAACTGTTTAATTTGATCCTGAGTGTAGGTTATTTCCCTGACATCTGGAATCAAGGACTCATAACCCCAATCTTTAAGAATGGAGACAAATTTGACCCAAACAATTACAGAGGCATTTGTGTGAACAGTAACCTGGGGAAGGTTTTCTGTAGTACTATAAATGTAAGAGTTGTAAACTTCCTTCATCAGCACAATATCTTGAGTGAAAGCCAAATTGGATTTATACCAAAACATCGCACGACCAATCATATTTACACACCTGATAGATAAACATGTCCACCAAAATAATACCAAAATGTACGCTTGCTTTATCGACTTCCAAAAAGCATTTGATTCTATTTGGCATACAGGACTGTTCTACAAAGTCATTGAAAGTGGTGTAGGGGGTAAAACATACGACATAATTAAATCAATGTATACTGGCAATACGTGCAGCATCAAACAGAACTGAATTCTTTAACCAGGGGCGGGGCCTTCGCCAGGGTTGCAATCTGAGCCCTGCTCTCTTCAATATTTACATCAACGAATTGGCCACTATTCTAGAAAAAGACCTGGGCCCTGGCAGTAAACCCCAAAAATACAAAAATAATGATTTTCCAGAGAAGATCCAGATCTCAGGGAATTAGACCAAAGTTCTCAATTGGTACAACATGCAGTCGTGGTCAAAAGTTTTGAGAATGACACAAGTATTGGTCTTCACAAAGTTTGCTGCTTCAGTGTTTTTAGATATTTTTGTCAGATGTTACTATGGTATAGTGAAGTATAATTACAAGCATTCCATAAGTGTCAAAGGCTTTTATTGACAATTACATTAAGTTTATGGAAAGAGTCAATATTTGCAGTGTTGACCCTTCTTGTTCAAGACCTCTGCAATCCGCCCTGGCATGCTGTCAATTAACTTCTGGGCCCCATCCTGACTGATGGCAGCCCATTCTTGCATAATCAATGCTTGGAGTTTGTCAGAATTTGTGGGTTTTTGTTTGTCCACCCGCCTCTTGAGGATTGCCCACAAGTTCTCAATGGGATTAAGGTCTGGGGAGTTTCCTGGCCATGGACCCAAAATTTCGATGTTTTGTTCCCCGAGCCACTTAGTTATCACTTTTGCCTTATGGCTAAGTGCTCCATCATGCTGGAAAAGGCATTGTTCGTCACCAAACTGTTCTTGGATGGTTGGGAGAAGTTGCTCTCGGAGGATGTGTTGGTACCATTCTTTATTCATGGCTGTGTTCTTAGGCAAAATTGTGAGTGAGCCCATTCCCTTGGCTGAGAAGCAACCCCACACATGAATGGTCTCAGGATGCTTTACTGTTGGCATGACACAGGACTGATGGTAGCGCTCACCTTGTCTTCTCCGGACAAGCTTTTTTCCGGATGCCCCAAACAATTGGAAAGGGGATACATCAGAGAAAATGACTTTACCCCAGTCCTCAGCAGTCCAATCCCTGTTGTACCTTTTGCAGAATATCAGTCTGTCCCTGATGTTTTTCCTGGAGAGAAGTGGCTTCCTCGCTGCCCTTCTTGACATCAGGCTATCCTCCAAAAGTATTCGCCTCACTGTGCGTGCAGATGCACTCACACCTGCCTGCTGCCATTCCTGAGCAAGCTCTGCACTGGTGGTGCCCTGATCCCGCAGCTGAATCAACTTTAGGAGACGGTCCTGGCGCTTGCTGGACTTTCTTGGGCGCCCTGAAGCCTTCTTCACAACAATTGAACCTCTCTCCTTGAAGTTCTTGATGATCCGATAAATGGTTGATTTAGGTGCAATCTTACTAGCAAAAATATCCTTTCCTGTGAAGTGCAAAGCAATGATGACGGCACGTGTTTCCTTGCAGGTAACCATGGTTAACAGAGGAAGAACAATGATTTTAAGCACCACCCTCCTTTTAAAGCTTCCAGTCTGTTATTCCTAACTCAATCAGCATGACAGAGTGATCTCCAGTTCTTGTCCTCGTCAACACTCTCACCTGTGTTAACGAGAGAATCACTGACATGATGTCAGCTGGTCCTTTTGTGGCAGGGCTGAAATGCAGTGGAAATGTTTTTGGGGAATAAGTTCATTTTCATGGCAAAGAGGGACTTTGCAATTAATTGCAATTCATCTGATCACTCTTCATAACATTCTGGAGTATATGCAAATTGCCATCATAAAAACTGAGGCAGCAGACTTTGTGAAAATTAATATTTGTGTCATTCTCAAAACTTTTGACCACGACTGTATATAGAGTACTGCACACACTACAATACTTAGGTTTAAAAATAAGCACAACTGGACACCTTAATGAGGAAGTGAATGAACTGAGAGAGAAAGCACGCAGGGCATTCTACGCCATTAAAAAACACATTTGAATGTAAATACCTATTAATATTTGGCTAAAACTAATTGAATGTGTCATTGAACCAATTGCACTTTATGGCAGTGAGGTGTGGGGTCCACTTGCAAAACAAGATTTCACCCAACAGGACAAACACCCAATTGAAACCCTGCATGCAGAGTTCTGTAAGATTCTCCTACATGTCCAGAGGAAAACTACAAACAATGGATGCAGTGCAGAATTAGGCCAATATCCACTAGTAATAAAAACTCAAAAAATAGCAATTAAGTTTTGGAAACATCTATAATACAGTGAGCCCCTCTCATATCATTACCAAGCCCTGCAATGCCAAGAGATAAGCAAAGAAAAGAGTCCCCTCATCCAGCTGGTTCAGAGGCTGAGTTCACAAACCTGTTCTACTAACACACTGAAGCCTCAGGACCAGAACATCCAATCAATCAGAATAAACCAAATTACAACACAGTCAAAACAAAACTACACTACTTATTGGGAAACACAAGCGCAAAGCAAAATGCAGTGCTATCTGGCCCTAAATCGACAGTACACCATGGCAAACTATTTGACCATGGTTACTGATCACAACCTTAGAAAAACCATGACAAAGTACAGGCTCAGTGAGCACAGCCTTTCCATTGAGAAGGGTAGACACAGGAAAACCTGGCTCCCCGTAGAAGAAAGGCTGTGTAACCACTGCACCACGGCAGAACCCGAGACAGAGCCGCATTTCCTGGAAATGACACTCTCTAATTGTTTTACATTTTTGGCATTTTGTCAAAAATGTAAAACAATTAGAGAGTGTCATTTCCCCAAATTTGAAACTCTTATTCAAGACCACGCTGATGAGAATAGGCTACCCGTCCTGTTGGGGGAGGACGCAGAGAGCTGTGGGTTGGCAGCGCACTACATTGCTGCCTGCCATAAGATGAGGGACAGTGTCTGACAGACCAACCAACCTGCACATGTCCGCTATGCTTATTGTTATTGTTATTGTTCAATGTATTGTTATTTTGACCCTTGATTATTGTTGTTACTGTTGTCCCGTTGACAATATTGATTATTATTATTTTAATTATGTTCATATTGTAAATCTCCAAATATGAACATTGTTAGGTCATGCCAATAAAGCACATTTATTTGAATTGAATTGAGAGAGAAAGAAAGAGAGAAAGAGAGAGAGAGCGAGAGAGAGAGAAAGAGAGAGAGAGAAAGAACAAGCTAGTGAAATAGACAGAGAGAGACATAAATGGAGAGAGGGAGAGCGAGAGAGACAGAAAGAGAGAGAGAGAGCAAGAGAGCGAGAGAGAGAGAAAGAGAGAGAGTGAGAGAGTGAGAGAGCAAGAGAGAGAGAGAGAGAGAGAATGAACCCAGATTGGGAAAGAGAGAGAGAGAGAGAGAGAGAGAGAGAGAGAGAGAGAGAGAGAGATCCCTCAGAGTCTCTCAGAGCGTTCACAGTCAGCCCACTGACACCCCTTTCAGACCACAGCAAAATCACAGTCTACTTGAACAGAGCAATACTCAATCATGAGGCATCAAAGCCAAAGGAACTGAATAATATTAAGAAATGCTATAGATGGAAGGAAAGTAGTGTTGAAACAACAAATTCAATCCATTCTAGACAACTTCCTGGACAAAATGTTCCACTGTAATAGTGAAGGTGTAAACTTGGCAGTAGAACACCTAAACAGTATATTTGACCTCTCAGCTTCCCTATCAAATCTAAAAATCTCTAACAGAAAACCAAAGAAAAGTAACAACAGTGATAAATGGATTGATGAAGAATGCAAAAACCTAAGAAAGAAATTGAGAAACCTATCCAACCAAAAACATAGAGACCCAGAAAACCTGAGCCTATGCCTTCACTATGGTGAATCACTAAAACAATACAGAAATACACTACGGAAAAAGAAGGAACAGCATGTCAGAAATCAGCTCAATGTAACAGAAGAATCCATAGACTCTAACCACTTCTGGGAAAATTGGAAAACACTAAACAAACAACAACACGAGAGCTATCTATCCAAAACGGAGATGTACGGGTAAACCACTTCCACAATCTTTTTGGCCCTATAACAGAGAACAAACAGCAAAAAAATATACATGATCAAATGCAAATCTTAGAATCAACTATTAAAGACTACCAGAACCCACTGGATTCTCCAATTACATTGAATGAACTACAGGACAAAATACAAACCCTCCAACCCAAAAAGTCCTGTGGTGTTGATGGTATCCCCTCAATGAAATGATAAAATATACAGACCACAAATTTCAATTAGCTATACTTAAACTCTTTAACATCATCCTTAGCTCTGGCATCTTCCCCAATATTTGGAACCAAGGACTGATCACCCCAATCCACAAAAGTGGAGACAAATTTGACCCCAATAACTACCGTGGATATGCGTCAACAGCAACCTTGGGAAAATCCTCTGCATTATCATTAACAGCAGACTAGTTCATTTCCTCAGTGAAAACAATGTACTGAGCAAATGTCAAATTGGCTTTTTACCAAATTACCGTACAACAGACCACGTATTCACCCTGCACACCCTAATTGACAAACAAACAAACCAAAACAAAGGTAAAGTCTTCTCATGCTTTGTTGATTTCAAAAAAAGCTTTGACTCAATTTGGCATGAGGGTCTGCTATACAAATTGATGGAAAGTGGGGTTGGGGGAAAAACATACGACATTATAAAATCCATGTACACAAACAACAAGTGTGCGGTTAAAATTGGCAAAAACACACACATTTCTTTCAACAGGGCCATGGGGGTGAGACAGGGATGCAGTTTAAGCCCCACCCTCTTCAACATATATATCAACGAATTCGCGAGGGCACTAGAACAGTCTGCAGCACCCGGCCTCACCCTACTAGAATCTGAAGTCAAATGTCTTCTGTTTGCTGATGATCTGGTGCTTCTGTCACCAACCAAGGAGGGCCTACAGCAGCTCCTAGATCTTCTGCACAGATTCTGTCAGACCTGGGCCCCTGACAGTAAATCTCAGTAAGACAAAAATAATGGTGTTCCAAAAGGTCCAGTTGCCAGGACCACAAATAAAAATTCCATCTAGACACCGTTGCCTAGAGCACACAAAAAACTATACATACCTTGGCCTAAACATCAGCACCACAAGTAACTTCCACAAAGCTGTGAACGATCTGAGAACAAGGCAAGAGGGCCTTCTATGCCATCAAAAGGAACATAAAAGTTGACATACCAATTAGGATCTGGCTAAAAATACTTGAATCAGTTATAGAACCCATTGCCCTTTATGGTTGTGAGGTCTGGGGTCCGCTCACCAACCAAGAATTCACAAAATGGGACAAACACCAAATTGAGACTCTGCATGCAGAATTCGTGTACAACGTAAAACACCAAATAATGCATGCAGAGTAGAATTAGGCCAATACCCGCTAATTATCAAAATCCAGAAAGAGCCGTTAAATTCTATAACCACTTAAAAGGAAGCGATTCCCCAAACCTTCCATAACAAAGCCATCACCTACAGAGATATGAACTTGGAGAAGAGTCCCCTAAGTAAGCTGGTCCTGGGGCTCTGTTCACAAACACAAACAGACCCCCACACAGCCCCAGGACAACAACAACAACAACAACACAATTAGACCCAACCAAATCATGAGAAAACAAAAAGAGAATTACTTGACACATTGGAAAGAACAAACAAAAAACAGAGCAAACTAGAATGCTATTTGGCCCTAAACAGAGAGTACACAGTGGCAGAATACCTGACCACATGTGACTACCCAAACTTAAGGAAAGCTTTGACTATGTACAGACTCAGTGAGCATAAGCCTTGCTATTGAGAAAGGCCGCCGTAGGCAGACCTGGCTCTCAAGAGAAGACAGGCTATGTGCACACTGCCCACAAAATGAGGTGGAAACTGAGCTGCACTTCCTAACCTCTTGCCAAATGAATGACCATATTAGAGACACATATTTCCCTCAGATTACAGCGATCCAATTTTGATAAACTCCCTTATCTACTGGGTGAAAAACCACAGTGTGCCATCACAGCTGCAAGATTTGTGACCTGTTGCCACAAGAAAAGGGCAACCAGTTGTGATGTCACGAGAGGCTACACAGCTTTCAGCGGGATTGCTCAAGTAGTGCAAGGAGACCAGGTTCAACCAAAACAAGGATTTTATTAAAGGTCTTGGGAAACTAACGAAAGTATAACACAATACTGTTCTCTGGTGGCTCTTAAGGGTTAACAGTTCAGGGATGTCTCTTCCACATCCAAAATCATAACTCTCCCCTCGCTCAAATAACTTTTCCCCCAGTCTTACTGTCTTCCACGTTGCAGCTAGTGGCCAACCCAGCAAAACGTCCTTCCAAATGTCCCACACGTATTTCCACAGGTCATATATCCAAAGGTGAGTATTTCCCCCAAAGGTAAGTATCTCCAAATCCTTATATTCCTCCTGGAAGTGGACGTGCAGCACTCTTGTCCTCCAGAGAGCCCAGGTTGGAGACTGTGTCTCTTCCTTCCCACCCACCCCCTCAGTGTGTCTCTTCCCTTTTCCAAACCTTTAGCTCATCAGCTCCTCATTTGTTTCCAGCTGCGTGGGAAGATTGGCCATAGAGGGTGGAGTTCTCGACCATACCAGCAGATGGAGCCATAGCTGTCTGGGTTTGCAGCCACCTCAGGGGATGTAACGTCCCTCCAGGACACAGCCTCTCGTGACATCACACAGTGAAGAACAAACACCATTGTAAATACAACCCATATTTATGTTTATTTATTTTCCCATTTGTACTTTAACTATTTGCACATTGTTACAACACTGTATATATACATAATATGACATTTGAAATGTCTTTATTCTTTTGGAACTTCTGAGTGTAATGTTTACTGTTAATATTTATTGTTTATTTCACTTTTGTTTACTATCTACTTCAC
>NW_025533672.1:372500-377500 GCF_020615455.1 Coregonus clupeaformis | reverse complement strand
GGGAGGTTGAGTTCCTCACCTCCACTGGTTTCTCCTTCCCAGCAGGCTTGGCTGCTCCCTTCTTCTCCTCCTTCTCTTTGATGCTCCCTACTTTCTTCTCCTCCTTCAGGGACGCTCCTGCCTTCTTCTCACACTTCTCCTCTTTCTTCATCTTTCCCCCTGGAGAGGAATGGGCTGATAGTGGGTTGTAGTGGTAGACAGACTGATAGTGGGTTGTAGTGTTAGACAGGATGATAGTGGGTTATAGTGGTAGACAGGATGATAGTGGGTTTTAGTGGTAGACAGGCTGATAGTGGGTTGTAATGGTAGACAGGATGATAGTGGGTTGTAGGGGTAGACAGGATGATAGTGGGTTGTAGTGGTAGACAGGATGATAGTGGGTTGTAGGGGTAGACAGACTGATAGTGGGTTGTAGTGATAGACAGGTTGATAGTGGGTTGTAGTGGTAGACATTCTGATAGTGGGTTGTAGTGGTAGACAGGTTGATAGTGGGTTGTAGTGGTAGACAGGATGATAGTGTGTTGTAGTGGTAGACAGGATGATAGTGGGTTGTAGTGGTAGACAGTCTGATAGTGGGTTGTAGTGGTAGACAGGATGATAGTGGGTTGTAGTGGTAGACAGGTTGATAGTGGGTTGTAGTGGTAGACAGTCTGATAGTGGGTTGTAGTGGTAGACAGGATGATAGTGGGTTGTAGTGGTAGACAGGATGATAGTGGGTTGTAGGGGTAGACAGGATGATAGTGGGTTGTAGTGGTAGACAGGCTGATAGTGGGTTGTAGTGGTAGACAGACTGATAGTGGGTTGTAGTGGTAGACAGTCTGATAGTGGGTTGTAGTGGTAGACAGGCTGATAGTGGGTTGTAGTGGTAGACAGACTGATAGTGGGTTGTAGTGGTAGACAGGATGATAGTGGGTTGTAGGGGTAGACAGGATGATAGTGGGTTGTAGTGGTAGACAGGATGATAGTGGGTTGTAGTGGTAGACAGGATGATAGTGGGTTGTAGTGGTAGACAGGATGATAGTGGGTTGTAGGGGTAGACAGGATGATAGTGGGTTGTAGTGGTAGACAGGATGATAGTGGGTTGTAGTGGTAGACAGGATGATAGTGGGTTGTAGGGGTAGACAGGATGATAGTGGGTTGTAGGGGTAGACAGGATGATAGTGTGTTGTAGTGGTAGACAGGATGATAGTGGGTTGTAGTGGTAGACAGGATGATAGTGGGTTGTAGTGGTAGACAGGATGATAGTGGGTTGTAGTGGTAGACAGGATGATAGTGGGTTGTAGTGGTAGACAGGATGATAGTGGGTTGTAGTGGTAGACAGTCTGATAGTGGGTTGTAGTGGTAGACAGGATGATAGTGGGTTGTAGTGGTAGACAGGATGATAGTGGGTTGTAGTGGTAGACAGTCTGATAGTGGGTTGTAGTGGTAGACAGGATGATAGTGGGTTGTAGTGGTAGACAGGATGATAGTGGGTTGTAGTGGTAGACAGGATGATAGTGGGTTGTAGTGGTAGACAGACTGATAGTGGGTTGTAGTGGTAGACAAACTGATAGTGGGTTGTAGTGGTAGACAGGATGATAGTGGGTATGTGTGATGTCAGTGTACATGCGTGTGTGTGTCGTGTGTGTGTGTGTGTTAGACTCACAGCTGTCATGGTGGTCGTGTGTGTGTTCCCCCCATGTGTCTGTCTCAGGGAGACCCAGTAGATGTCTGAGCCACAGAGCTTCACTGACCAGACCATCCAACAGCTCTCTCCACAACTGCAACCTGCAGGGGTTAGCACACATATACACACACACACACACACACACACACACACACACACACACACACACACACACACACACACACGACATACGATACACACACACGCTCACGCACGCATACATGCAATATCAGAAATCAGCTTTTTTATAATCAACTGCACTGTTGATTAATTTCTGTGGTATCCTGTCATTCTGTATTCCATCAATATTCCCTCTTCTCTTCTCTCCTGCTCTCCCTCCTCCCCTCCTTCCCCCCCCCCCTCCCCCCACTCCCTCCCTCCCTCCCCCCCCCCCCCTCCCTCCCTCCCCCTCCCTCCTCCTCCCCTCCCTCCCCCTGCCCTCCCCTCCCTCCTTCCCTCCCCCTCCCTCCTCCCCTCCTTCCTTCCTTCCCTCCTCCCTCCCTCCTCCTCCTCCTCCCTCCTTCCCTCCCCCCTCTGTCCCTCCCATCTCTTCCTCTCCTCCCTCCTCCTCCCCCCCTCCCTCCCCTCTCCTCACCCTATAGTGTTGAGTGGTAGTGGTGTGAGTTGTATGAGTGGCTGGGTGAGCTCCAGGAGGAGGGTGTTATAGAGGCTCAGAGCCCCCTCTCTGGTGAGCCTCTCCTGGGGTCCATCCTGCTCCCCGTCCCCATGGGGCAGAGACAGCACCGCCTGGAGAGGGGAACAGAGAGGAGAGGAGGGATTAGGTCTTACCTTAGATCCACTACTCTGTGACCTTGTAGTTAGAGTGTCCCTACTGGATGGAACCCCTATTAGAAGGTTAGGGGTTCCATCCCCGGTCGAGACTCTGTGAATGGGACCTGATGCGCCTCTGCTGTGCAGGTGAGGTGTGTGTGTGTGTACCTGTCGTAGTGTAGACACAGAGAGGTCCCAGGTTGTTTCTCTGTCCTCTCCTGTTTCTGCAGTCACCTGCTGCCACAGGCTCTTCAGCGCCTCCACTGTCTCATAACGGTACTGCAGCTAGGACCGAGACGGACCAACAATTTACTGTAACAAACACAGTATGGGCCAGCCGTGTGTGTGTGTGTGTGTGTGTGTGTGTGTGTGTGTGTGTGCCACTAAACAACCTAACAGTAAGAGGAAGGTGTTATTCTATTCAGAAACCCTCCAGAAACAAGCTGTAACCATGAATTAACCTAAATCATCATTGTCATAGTAACACGACTCCTTTAAGTCTGTGTCATGTTTCTGTCGGTTTTTACATCTGAGAGAGAATCCATTCATGTTCAACGACAAAAGCCATGATGACACATAATGACAGTAATGGTTGATAATGTTGATAATGACAATGGTTGGGTCTGTAATGACATCCTATCCACTATATACAGGGTGTCTGTCCACCCACTCTCCCTAGAGTGAGTGAAAACACGCTTTGGTGTTGAAATTTCCCTTCCTTATGCTATAAAATACATTTTACCAAGACAAATATGATTCTTCATGTTCAGTGGGGTCTTTCTCTAACATCTCATTAACATTATATCTAGAAAGCTGGATTTCGTAACCTAATACATCCGATAATAAGCACCAAGCTTTGTTGACATACCGGCGGTGCTTTCTCGTAGCGACTTTTGAGGATTTGACATGTTGTGGTGGTCGTCTGCAAAGTTCTTTCTGCGGGTCGCAAAAAGCTGCCACCCTATTCCGTACATGGTGCACCTATGGGGCCTCGTCAAAAATAGTGCCCTAAATAGGGTACCATTTGGGAGTCACCGTCAGAGTGATGATGCTGGCTGTGTGGAACTGAGAGAGTGGACGTTCAGAGCTGTTTAAGTGTCTCTGACTCCTGTGCTTAGAGGAGTCTGTGGTCGTGACAGTTTATTGATTTTGCGGGGAATTCTTTGCCCCCCGTCTTTGTTAAAGGTAGACTCAGCATCGCAGATATTAAGATGAGTGCCATGCAAGACTTTGCTCTCACAGAGTATCTGAGCATGTGCGCAGGTGCCCTTCACGCTGCTACAACGTGGTAGCCACGGGACCTAAACAGGTTTTGCCTCACGCTTCAACGCTCTTAGTTGTTGTGGAAATTGACCCGATATTGTGTTTACTTGGTGCATGCAACGTAATCTCACTGAGTCAACCTTTAAGGTGTAGTGTACCTTTGGGTTCCTGTTGTGGAAGTGTTCTTCCTCGGTGGTGTAGAGCTCTGCAGGGGAGCTGGGTCTCTCTGGGGTGCACACGCCTCGTAACAGGTCACACACCAACGACCGACACACTGACACAGCCTCTCTCTGCTGCAGCTCCCTCTACACACACACACACACACACACACAGAGACACACACACACAATTAAACAACGCACATAAACACATAAATTCACAAACTAACATACAACTATGAAGTTACGCACACTCCCTCCCCACACACCCTCCCTCCCCACACCCTCCCCTCCCCACATCCTCCCTCCCCACACCCCCCCTCCCCACACCCTCCCTCCCCCATACACCCTCCCCACACCCTCCCTCCCCCCACACCCTCCCCACACCCTCCCTCCCCACACACACCTCCCTCCCCACACACCCTCCCCACACCCTCCCTCCCCACACCCTCCCTCCCCACACACCCCTCCCCACATACACCCTCCCCACACCCTCCCTCCCCCATACACCTCCCCCACCCTCCCTCCCACATCCTCCCTCCCCACACCCTCCCTCCCCACACCCTCCCTCCCCACACCCTCCCCACCCCCTCCCTCCCCACATACACCCTCCCCACCCCTCCCTCCCCCACACCCTCCCTCCCCACATCCCTCCCCCACTCCCTCCCCCCACACACCCTCCCCCACCCTCCCTCCTCACCCTCCCTCCACTCCCCCCACACCCTCCCTCCCCACACCCTCCCTCCCCACACCCTCCCACCCCCTCCCTCCCCACACCCTCCCTCCCACACTCCTCCTCACCTCCTCCCTCACCCCCCCTCCCCACACCCCTCCCTCCCCACATACACCCTCCCCCCCACACCTCCCTCCCTCCCACACCCTCCCTCCCCACACAGACCTCCAGGGCGTGTCTCTGGTCGGCGGTCTTGTCCTGGTAGAGAGCCACCCTCAGTGTCACCTGGATGGAGGCACCGCCCAGCAGGACAGGGTGTGTGTTGAGACGCTCACGCCTCTGTCCTGATGCCCGGGACCTCTGACTTAAATATAAACTCTACAGGCTGGCTATCACCTGGTAGAATCACACCTGGTAGAGAGAGGGAGGAGGGAGAGAGAAGAGAGATGGGGGAGGGGAAAAGGAGAGA
>NW_025533671.1:377500-544909 GCF_020615455.1 Coregonus clupeaformis | reverse complement strand
CACGGCTATCAGCCAATCAGCAAATCAGGCTTGAACCACCCAGTTTATAATCCCCAACACACAGTCTTATGGAGGTAGGGTGAGTTAGTATAGTTACGTCGTAGCCGAACTGGGTATTGGAGGTAGGGTGAGTTAGTATAGTTACGCCGTAGCTGAACTGGGTATTGGAGGTAGGGTGAGTTAGTATAGTTACGTCGTAGCTGAACTGGGTATTGGAGGTAGGGTGAGTTAGTATAGTTACGTCGTAGCCGAACTGGGTATTGGAGGTAGGGTGAGTTAGTATAGTTACGCCGTAGCTGAACTGTGTATTGGAGGTAGGGTGAGTTAGTATAGTTACGTCGTAGCTGAACTGTGTATTGGAGGTAGGGTGAGTTAGTATAGTTACGCCGTAGCTGAACTGGGTATTGGAGGTAGGGTGAGTTAGTATAGTTACGTCGTAGCTGAACTGGGTATTGGAGGTAGGGTGAGTTAGTATAGTTACGTCGTAGCTGAACTGGGTATTGGAGGTAGGGTGAGTTAGTATAGTTACGTCGTAGCTGAACTGGGTATTGGAGGTAGGGTGAGTTAGTATAGTTACGTCGTAGCTGAACTGGGTATTGGAGGTAGGGTGAGTTAGTATAGTTACGTCGTAGCTGAACTGGGTATTGGAGGTAGGGGTGAGTTAGTATAGTTACGTCGTAGCCGAACTGGGTATTGGAGGTAGGGTGAGTTAGTATAGTTACGTCGTAGCTGAACTGGGTATTGGAGGTAGGGTGAGTTAGTACAGTTACGTCGTAGCTGAACTGGGTATTGGAGGTAGGGTGAGTTAGTATAGTTACGTCGTAGCTGAACTGTGTATTGGAGGTAGGGTGAGTTAGTATAGTTACGTCGTAGCTGAACTGGGTATTGGAGGTAGGGTGAGTTAGTATAGTTACGTCGTAGCTGAACTGGGTATTGGAGGTAGGGTGAGTTAGATCGTAACTTTTTGTAGATAATGTTTCTGCCATCGTTTCCGATGACCGAAAATAGCTTCTGGACATCAGAACAGCGATCACTAACCTCTACTTGGATGAAGACTTCTACTTCTAACAAGTAGGCGGTGCAGGACATATTGCTCAGCCCGAACCAGGCCCTAATCCCCGAGACTCGGAACAGGAAGAGGAAACGTAAGGGGCACCCTGACGAAACCATGTTGGCGAGAAAATAATCCGCCTCCGTTCTATTGGCGTACGTACAATAATTGGAGAAGAATGTGGACGAGCTGCGTTCGAGAATATCCTGTTAACCGGACCTGAAGAACCGTAATATCCTGTTAACCGGACCTGAAGAACCGTAATATCCTGTTAACCGGACCTGAAGAACCGTAATATCCTGTTAACCGGACCTGAAGAACCGTAATATCCTGTTAACCGGACCTGAAGAACCGTAATTTCCTGTTAACCGGACCTGAAGAACCGTAATATCCTGTTTACCGGACCTGAAGAACCGTAATTTCCTATGTTTCATGGAGTCGTGGCTGAACATGGATAATATACAGGGAGGGAAAAAAGTTTTTGATCCCCTGCTGATTTTGTACGTTTGCCCACTGACAAAGAAATGATCAGTCTATAATTTTAATGGTAGGTTTATTTGAACAGTGAGAGACACAATAAGAACAACAAAATCCAGAAAAACGCATGTCAAAAATGTTATAAATTGATTTGCATTTTAATGAGGGAAATAAGTATTTGACCCCTCTGCAAAACATGACTTAGTACTTGGTGGCAAAACCCTTGTTGGCAATCACAGAGGTCAGACGTTTCTTGTAGTTGGCCACCAGGTTTGCACACATCTCAGGAGGGATTTTGTCCCACTCCTCTTTGCAGATCTTCTCCAAGTCATTAAGGTTTCGAGGCTGACGTTTGGCAACTCGAACCTTCAGCTCCCTCCACAGATTTTCTATGGGATTAAGGTCTGGAGACTGGCTAGGCCACTCCAGGACCTTAATGTGCTTCTTCTTGAGCCACTCCTTTGTTGCCTTGGCCGTGTGTTTTGGGTCATTGTCATGCTGGAATACCCATCCACGACCCATTTTTAATGCCCTGGCTGAGGGAAGGAGGTTCTCACCCAAGATTTGACGGTACATGGCCCCGTCCATCGTCCCTTTAATGCAGTGAAGTTGTCCTGTCCCCTTAGCAGAAAAACACCCCAAAATAATAATGTTTCCACCTCCATGTTTGACGGTGGGGATGGTGTTCTCGGGGTCATAGGCAGCATTCCTCCTCCTCCAAACACGGCGATTTGAGTTGATGCCAAAGAGCTCGATTTTGGTCTCATCTGACCACAACACTTTCACCCAGTTCTCCTCTGAATCATTCAGATGTTCATTGGCAAACTTCAGACGGGCCTGTATATATGTGCTTTCTTGAGCAGGGGGACCTTGCGGGCGCTGCAGGATTTCAGTCCTTCACGGCGTAGTGTGTTACCAATTGTTTTCTTGGTGACTATGGTCCCAGCCTCCTTGAGATCATCATTGGGGAGGTATGGGGATATGACTGGGTTGAGTTGGGTTGGGGAGGTATGGGGATATGACTGGGTTGAGTTGGGTTGGGGAGGTATGGGATATGACTGGGTTGAGTTGGGTTGGGGAGGTATGGGGATATGCCTGGGTTGAGTTGGGTTGGGGGATATGACTGGGTTGAGTTGGGTTGGGGAGGTATGGGGATATGCCTGGGTTGAGTTGGGTTGGGGGATATGACTGGGTTGAGTTGGGTTGGGGAGGTATGGGGATATGACTGGGTTGAGTTGGGGGATATGACTGGGTTGAGTTGGGTTGGGGAGGTATGGGGATATGACTGGGTTGAGTTGGGTTGGGGAGGTATGGGATATGACTGGGTTGAGTTGGGTTGGGGAGATATGGGATATGACTGGGTTGAGTTGGGTTGGGGAGGTATGGGGATATGACTGGGTTGAGTTGGGTTGGGGGATATGACTGGGTTGAGTTGGGTTGGGGAGGTATGGGAATATGACTGGGTTGAGTTGGTTTGGGGGATATGACTGGGTTGAGTTGGGTTGGGGAGGTATGGGGATATGACTGGGTTGAGTTGGGTTGGGGAGGTATGGGGATATGACTGGGTTGAGTTGGGGAGGTATGGGAATATGACTGGGTTGAGTTGGTTTGGGGGATATGACTGGGTTGAGTTGGGTTGGGGAGGTATGGGGATATGACTGGGTTGAGTTGGGTTGGGGGATATGACTGGGTTGAGTTGGGTTGGGGAGGTATGGGGATATGACTGGGTTGAGTTGGGTTGGGGGATATGACTGGGTTGAGTTGGGTTGGGGAGGTATGGGAATATGACTGGGTTGAGTTGGTTTGGGGATATGACTGGGTTGAGTTGGGTTGGGGAGGTATGGGGATATGACTGGGTTGAGTTGGGTTGGGGAGGTATGGGGATATGACTGGGTTGAGTTGGGGAGGTATGGGAATATGACTGGGTTGAGTTGGTTTGGGGGATATGACTGGGTTGAGTTGGGTTGGGGAGGTATGGGGATATGACTGGGTTGAGTTGGGATGGGGATATGACTGGGTTGAGTTGGGTTGGGGAGGTATGGGGATATGACTGGGTTGAGTTGGGTTGGGGGATATGACTGGGTTGAATTGGGTTGGGGAGGTATGGGGATATATGACTGGGTTGAGTTGGTTTGGGGGATATGACTGGGTTGAGTTGGTTTGGGGGATATGACTGGGTTGAGTTGGGTTGGGGGAGGTATGGGGATATGACTGGGTTGAGTTGGGTTGGGGAGGTATGGGGATATGACTGGGTTGAGTTGGGTTGGGGAGGTATGGGGATATGACTGGGTTGAGTTGGGTTGGGGAGGTATGGGGATATGACTGGGTTGAGTTGGGTTGGGGAGGTATGGGGATATGACTGGGTTGAGTTGGTTTGGGGGATATGACTGGGTTGAGTTGGGTTGGGGAGGTATGGGATATGACTGGGTTGAGTTGGGTTGGGGGGATATGACTGGGTTGAGTTGGGTTGGGGGATATGACTGGGTTGAGTTGGGTTGGGGAGGTATGGGGATATGACTGGGTTGAGTTGGGTTGGGGAGGTATGGGGATATGACTGGGTTGAGTTGGGTTGGGGAGGTATGGGGATATGACTGGGTTGAGTTGGGTTGGGGGATATGACTGGGTTGAGTTGCGTTGGAGAGGTATGGGAATATGACTGGGTTGAGTTGGGTTGGGGAGGTATGGGATATGACTGGGTTGAGTTGGGTTGGGGAGATATGGGATATGACTGGGTTGAGTTGGGTTGGGGAGGTATGGGGATATGACTGGGTTGAGTTGGGTTGGGGGATATGACTGGGTTGAGTTGGGTTGGGGAGGTATGGGAATATGACTGGGTTGAGTTGGTTTGGGGGATATGACTGGGTTGAGTTGGGTTGGGGAGGTATGGGGATATGACTGGGTTGAGTTGGGTTGGGGAGGTATGGGGATATGACTGGGTTGAGTTGGGGAGGTATGGGAATATGACTGGGTTGAGTTGGTTTGGGGGATATGACTGGGTTGAGTTGGGTTGGGGAGGTATGGGGATATGACTGGGTTGAGTTGGGTTGGGGGATATGACTGGGTTGAGTTGGGTTGGGGAGGTATGGGGATATGACTGGGTTGAGTTGGGTTGGGGGATATGACTGGGTTGAATTGGGTTGGGGAGGTATGGGGATATATGACTGGGTTGAGTTGGTTTGGGGGATATGACTGGGTTGAGTTGGTTTGGGGAGGTATGGGGATATGACTGGGTTGAGTTGGGTTGGGGAGGTATGGGGATATGACTGGGTTGAGTTGGGTTGGGGAGGTATGGGGATATGACTGGGTTGAGTTGGGTTGGGTTGGGGAGGTATGGGGATATGACTGGGTTGAGTTGGGTTGGGGAGGTATGGGGATATGACTGGGTTGAGTTGGTTTGGGGATATGACTGGGTTGAGTTGGGTTGGGGAGGTATGGGATATGACTGGGTTGAGTTGGGTTGGGGGATATGACTGGGTTGAGTTGGGTTGGGGGATATGACTGGGTTGAGTTGGGTTGGGGAGGTATGGGGATATGACTGGGTTGAGTTGGGTTGGGGAGGTATGGGGATATGACTGGGTTGAGTTGGGTTGGGGGAGGTATGGGGGATATGACTGGGTTGAGTTGGGTTGGGGAGGTATGGGAATATGACTGGGTTGAGTTGGTTTGGGGGATATGACTGGGTTGAGTTGGGTTGGGGAGGTATGGGGATATGACTGGGTTGAGTTGGGTTGGGGAGGTATGGGGATATGACTGGGTTGAGTTGGGGAGGTATGGGAATATGACTGGGTTGAGTTGGTTTGGGGGATATGACTGGGTTGAGTTGGGTTGGGGAGGTATGGGGATATGACTGGGTTGAGTTGGGTTGGGGTGATATGACTGGGTTGGAGTTGGGTTGGGGAGGTATGGGGATATGACTGGGTTGAGTTGGTTTGGGGGATATGACTGGGTTGAATTGGGTTGGGGAGGTATGGGGATATATGACTGGGTTGAGTTGGTTTGGGGGATATGACTGGGTTGAGTTGGTTTGGGGGATATGACTGGGTTGGAGTTGGGTTGGGGAGGTATGGGGATATGACTGGGTTGAGTTGGGTTGGGGAGGTATGGGGATATGACTGGGTTGAGTTGGGTTGGGGAGGTATGGGGATATGACTGGGTTGAGTTGGGTTGGGGAGGTATGGGGGATATGACTGGGTTGGAGTTGGGTTGGGGAGGTATGGGGATATGACTGGGTTGAGTTGGTTTGGGGGATATGACTGGGTTGAGTTGGGTTGGGGAGGTATGGGATATGACTGGGTTGAGTTGGGTTGGGGGATATGACTGGGTTGAGTTGGGTTGGGGGATATGACTGGGTTGAGTTGGGTTGGGGAGGTATGGGGATATGACTGGGTTGAGTTGGGTTGGGGAGGTATGGGGATATGACTGGGTTGAGTTGGGTTGGGGAGGTATGGGGATATGACTGGGTTGAGTTGGGTTGGGGGATATGACTGGGTTGAGTTGCGTTGGAGAGGTATGGGAATATGACTGGGTTGAGTTGGGTTGGGGAGGTATGGGATATGACTGGGTTGAGTTGGGTTGGGGAGATATGGGATATGACTGGGTTGAGTTGGGTTGGGGAGGTATGGGGATATGACTGGGTTGAGTTGGGTTGGGGGATATGACTGGGTTGAGTTGGGTTGGGGAGGTATGGGAATATGACTGGGTTGAGTTGGTTTGGGGGATATGACTGGGTTGAGTTGGGTTGGGGAGGTATGGGGATATGACTGGGTTGAGTTGGGTTGGGGAGGTATGGGGATATGACTGGGTTGAGTTGGGGAGGTATGGGAATATGACTGGGTTGGAGTTGGTTTGGGGGATATGACTGGGTTGAGTTGGGTTGGGGAGGTATGGGGATATGACTGGGTTGAGTTGGGTTGGGGGATATGACTGGGTTGAGTTGGGTTGGGGAGGTATGGGGATATGACTGGGTTGAGTTGGGTTGGGGGATATGACTGGGTTGAATTGGGTTGGGGAGGTATGGGGATATATGACTGGGTTGAGTTGGTTTGGGGGATATGACTGGGTTGAGTTGGTTTGGGGAGGTATGGGGATATGACTGGGTTGAGTTGGGTTGGGGAGGTATGGGGATATGACTGGGTTGAGTTGGGTTGGGGAGGTATGGGGATATGACTGGGTTGAGTTGGGTTGGGTTGGGGAGGTATGGGGATATGACTGGGTTGAGTTGGGTTGGGGAGGTATGGGGATATGACTGGGTTGAGTTGGTTTGGGGGATATGACTGGGTTGAGTTGGGTTGGGGAGGTATGGGATATGACTGGGTTGAGTTGGGTTGGGGGATATGACTGGGTTGAGTTGGGTTGGGGGATATGACTGGGTTGAGTTGGGTTGGGGAGGTATGGGGATATGACTGGGTTGAGTTGGGTTGGGGAGGTATGGGGATATGACTGGGTTGAGTTGGGTTGGGGAGGTATGGGGATATGACTGGGTTGAGTTGGGTTGGGGAGGTATGGGGATCTGACTGGGTTGAGTTGGGTTGGGGGATATGACTGGGTTGAGTTGGTTTGGGGGATATGACTGGGTTGAGTTGGGTTGGGGAGGTATGGGGATATGACTGGGTTGAGTTGGGTTGGGGGATATGACTGGGTTGAGTTGGGTTGGGGAGGTATGGGATATGACTGGGTTGAGTTGGTTTGGGGGATATGACTGGGTTGAGTTGGGTTGGGGAGGTATGGGGATATGACTGGGTTGAGTTGGGTTGGGGAGGTATGGGGATATGACTGGGTTGAGTTGGGTTGGGGAGGTATGGGATATGACTGGGTTGAGTTGGTTTGGTGGATATGACTGGGTTGAGTTGGGTTGGGGAGGTATGGGGATATGACTGGGTTGAGTTGGGTTGGGGGATATGACTGGGTTGAGTTGGTTTGGGGGATATGACTGGGTTGAGTTGGGTTGGGGGAGGTATGGGGATATGACTGGGTTGAGTTGGGTTGGGGAGGTATGGGATATGACTGGGTTGAGTTGGGTTGGGGAGGTATGGGGATATGACTGGGTTGAGTTGGGTTGGTGGATATGACTGGGTTGAGTTGGTTTGGGGGATATGACTGGGTTGAGTTGGGTTGGGGAGGTATGGGGATATGACTGGGTTGAGTTGGGTTGGGGAGGTATGGGGATATGACTGGGTTGAGTTGGGTTGGGGAGGTATGGGATATGACTGGGTTGAGTTGGTTTGGTGGATATGACTGGGTTGAGTTGGTTTGGGGGATATGACTGGGTTGAGTTGGGTTGGTGGATATGACTGGGTTGAGTTGGGTTGGTGGATATGACTGGGTTGGGACTGGGATGGGCTGAAGACATCTCAATGTCCCCCCCCCCCTTATAAAAAACAACAACCTTGCACCTTTCTTGCTAGCACTGAACTTTTTTATTGAGGAAAAATGTACTTACTACAACTGTGATATGTGGTTGTCTCACCTGGCTATTTGAAGATGAATGCCCTAACTGTGATATGTGGTTGTCTCACCTGGCTATTTGAAGATGAATGCACTAAGTCGCTCTGTATAACAGCATCTGCTAAATTACTAAAATGTTAAAATAGAAAAAAAGCTTATATTGTGGTATGAGTCAGAACAGGAAAACGCTGTGGTTTTACTGTGTAGATGTGCTAACTCCACTGACTAACAGTAAACAGCAGTCTATGTGTAGTTCCCATGTACTGACCACAACAGCAGCCGCTTGCTGAGAAAGCTGTGGTCTCCTGCATTATTGGGGTGACACCATAAAGTGACGCAAAAATGTATTTGATCCTCAGCCGTTTCCAGCTACAACAGCCATTTACAACATTAACAATGTCTACACTGTATTTCTGATCAATTTGATGTTATTTTAATGGACAAAAAAAAAAAAAAACTTTAAAAAACAAGGACATTTCTAAGTGACCACAAACTTTTGAACGGTAGTGTATACAGTGAGGGAAAAAAGTATTTCATCCCCTGCTGATTTTGTACGTTTGCCCACTGACAAATAAATGATCAGTCTATAATTTTAATGGTAGGTTTATTTGAACAGTGAGAGACAGAATAACAACAACAAAAATCCAGAAAAACGCATGTCAAAAATGTTATAAATTGATTTGCATTTTAATGAGGGAAACTACAGATTTGTCTCAACTGCAGACAGGACATCATCTCATATGAAACAGGGTTCTGCAGGTTAGAAGCTATGGTTGGCTGCTTAACACCCCTCGGCTCAGAAGAGATGGTCATGGTGAGTTTGGGCTCTAAGGGCCAGTTACCCAGACACAGATTAATAAACCTCATCTGGGACAATATTTTAAATGGACAATCTCAATTGAGACTGATTTTTAGTCCTGGACTAGGACTTCATCTGTGTCTGGGAAACTGGCCCCATGTCACTCAGTAATTAATGGTGCATCAAGACACCAGAGGGGTCTCAGTCGGTGGTAGAACAAAGGGGTCTCAGTCGGTGGTAGAACGTCTGTACCAGAAGCGAGCCCTGAAGACATCACTACAGGTCATGAACCCTGGGTTGGTGGGGGAGTGGACGATACAGCGGACAATGTTGTTGTGACCCAGGGACAGAAGGTTCTTCCTCTCTGCAGACCGAGAGTCCCAGCAGCAGAGAGAGACGGTCCTCTCATCAGGCAACAGAACATAGTCCTCTGTGTGGTTGAAGACACCCTGGGTACGATGTTCCTGACGACCACTCAGACCAGCACCTGACGGGGGAGGAAACACAGACACACAACAATGAATCCACGTCACATGGGAGTCTCATTGTCCTAATTCAACCCAGACCTCCTTCCACCCCCTCCATCTCGCTAACAGTATGTCTCCTTAAGCAATAAGGCACGAGGGGGTGTGGTATATGGCCAATATACCACGGCTAAGGGCTGTTCTTAAGCACGACACAACGCGGAGTGCCTGGATACAGCCCTTAGCTGTGGTATATTGGCCACATACCCCGGAGGAGCCGTATTGCTATTATCAACTGGTTACCAACGTAATTAGAGCAGTAAAAATAAAATGTATTGTCATACCCGTGGTATACGGTCTGATATACCACGGCTATCAGCCAATCAGCAAATCAGGGCTCGAACCACCCAGTTTATAATCCCCAATAACACACAGTCTTGTGGAGGTAGGGTGAGTTAGTATAGTTACGTCGTAGCTGAACTGGGTATTGGAGGTAGGGTGAGTTAGTATAGTTACGTCGTAGCTGAACTGGGTATTGGAGGTAGGGTGAGTTAGTATAGTTACGTCGTAGCTGAACTGGGTATTGGAGGTAGGGTGAGTTAGTATAGTTACGTCGTAGCTGAACTGGGTATTGGAGGTAGGGTGAGTTAGTATAGTTACGTCGTAGCTGAACTGGGTATTGGAGGTAGGGTGAGTTAGTATAGTTACGTCGTAGCTGAACTGGGTATTGGAGGTAGGGTGAGTTAGTATAGTTACGTCGTAGCTGAACTGGGTATTGGAGGTAGGGTGAGTTAGTATAGTTACGTCGTAGCTGAACTGGGTATTGGAGGTAGGGGTGAGTTAGTATAGTTACGTCGTAGCTGAACTGGGTATTGGAGGTAGGGTGAGTTAGTATAGTTACGTCGTAGCTGAACTGGGTATTGGAGGTAGGGTGAGTTAGTATAGTTACGTCGTAGCTGAACTGGGTATTGGAGGTAGGGTGAGTTAGTATAGTTACGTCGTAGCTGAACTGGGTATTGGAGGCAGGGTGAGTTAGTATAGTTACGTCGTAGCTGAACTGGGTATTGGAGGTAGGATGAGTTAGTATAGTTACGTCGTAGCTGAACTGTGTATTGGAGGCAGGGCGAGTTAGTATAGTTACGTCGTAGCTGAACTGTGTATTGGAGGTAGGGTGAGTTAGTATAGTTACGTCGTAGCTGAACTGGGTATTGGAGGTAGGGTGAGTTAGTATAGTTACGTCGTAGCTGAACTGTGTATTGGAGGTAGGGTGAGTTAGTATAGTTACGTCGTAGCTGAACTGGGTATTGGAGGTAGGGTGAGTTAGTATAGTTACGTCGTAGCTGAACTGGGTATTGGAGGTAGGGTGAGTTAGTATAGTTACGCTCGTAGCTGAACTGTGTATTGGAGGTAGGGTGAGTTAGTATAGTTACGTCGTAGCTGAACTGGGTATTGGAGGTAGGGGTGAGTTAGTATAGTTACGTCGTAGCTGAACTGTGTATTGGAGGTAGGGTGAGTTAGTATAGTTACGTCGTAGCTGAACTGGGTATTGGAGGCAGGGTGAGTTAGTATAGTTACGTCGTAGCTGAACTGTGTATTGGAGGTAGGGTGAGTTAGTATAGTTACGTCGTAGCTGAACTGGGTATTGGAGGTAGGGTGAGTTAGTATAGTTACGTCGTAGCTGAACTGTGTATTGGAGGTAGGGTGAGTTAGTATAGTTACGTCGTAGCTGAACTGGGTATTGGAGGTAGGGTGAGTTAGTATAGTTACGTCGTAGCTGAACTGGGTATTGGAGGTAGGGTGAGTTAGTATAGTTACGTCGTAGCTGAACTGGGTATTGGAGGTAGGGTGAGTTAGTATAGTTACGTCGTAGCTGAACTGGGTATTGGAGGTAGGGTGAGTTAGTATAGTTACGTCGTAGCTGAACTGTGTATTGGAGGTAGGGTGAGTTAGTATAGTTACGTCGTAGCTGAACTGGGTATTGGAGGTAGGGTGAGTTAGTATAGTTACGTCGTAGCTGAACTGTGTATTGGAGGTAGGGTGAGTTAGTATAGTTACGTCGTAGCTGAACTGGGTATTGGAGGTAGGGTGAGTTAGTATAGTTACGTCGTAGCTGAACTGGGTATTGGAGGTAGGGTGAGTTAGTATAGTTACGTCGTAGCTGAACTGTGTATTGGAGGTAGGGTGAGTTAGTATAGTTACGTCGTAGCTGAACTGTGTATTGGAGGTAGGGTGAGTTAGTATAGTTACGTCGTAGCTGAACTGGGTATTGGAGGTAGGGTGAGTTAGTATAGTTACGTCGTAGCTGAACTGGGTATTGGAGGTAGGGGTGAGTTAGTATAGTTACGTCGTAGCTGAACTGGGTATTGGAGGTAGGGTGAGTTAGTATAGTTACGTCGTAGCTGAACTGGGTATTGGAGGTAGGGGTGAGTTAGTATAGTTACGTCGTAGCTGAACTGTGTATTGGAGGTAGGGTGAGTTAGTATAGTTACGTCGTAGCTGAACTGGGTATTGGAGGTAGGGTGAGTTAGTATAGTTACGTCGTAGCTGAACTGGGTATTGGAGGTAGGGTGAGTTAGTATAGTTACGTCGTAGCTGAACTGGGTATTGGAGGTAGGGTGAGTTAGTATAGTTACGTCGTAGCTGAACTGGGTATTGGAGGTAGGGTGAGTTAGTATAGTTACGTCGTAGCTGAACTGGGTATTGGAGGTAGGGTGAGTTAGTATAGTTACGTCGTAGCTGAACTGTGTATTGGAGGTAGGGTGAGTTAGTATAGTTACGTCGTAGCTGAACTGGGTATTGGAGGTAGGGTGAGTTAGTATAGTTACGTCGTAGCTGAACTGTGTATTGGAGGTAGGGGTGAGTTAGTATAGTTACGTCGTAGCTGAACTGGGTATTGGAGGTAGGGTGAGTTAGTATAGTTACGTCGTAGCTGAACTGGGTATTGGAGGTAGGGTGAGTTAGTATAGTTACGTTGTAGCTGAACTGGGTATTGGAGGTAGGGGTGAGTTAGTATAGTTACGTCGTAGCTGAACTGGGTATTGGAGGTAGGGTGAGTTAGTATAGTTACGTCGTAGCTGAACTGTGTATTGGAGGTAGGGTGAGTTAGTATAGTTACGTCGTAGCTGAACTGGGTATTTGACCAGGGGTCGTCCGGGGGAGATCTAACAGAACGGCGCTGCGATGGATAGCTGCCGTTTTATAGGCTCCTGACCAACTCTTGCTATTTTGTTATTTTTTTGGGGGGGGCTGATCGTAACTTTTTGTAGAAAATGTTTCTGCCATCGTTTTCGATGACCGAAAATAGCTTCTGGACATCAGAACAGCGATCACTAACCTCTACTTGGATGAAGACTTCTACTTCTAACAAGTAGGCGGTGCAGGACATATTGCTCAGCCCGAACCAGGCCCTAATCCCCGAGACTCGGAACAGGAAGAGGAAACGTAAGGGGCACCCTGACGAAACCATGTTGGCGAGAAAATAATCTGCCTCCGTTCTATTGGCGTACGTACAATAATTGGAGAAGAAACTGGACGAGCTGCGTTCGAGAATATCCTGTTAACCGGACCTGAAGAACCGTAATATCCTGTTAACCGGACCTGAAGAACCGTAATATCCTACTAACGGGACCTGAAGAACCGTAATATCCTGTTAACCGGACCTGAAGAACCGTAATATGCTGTTAACCGGACCTGAAGAACCGTAATATCCTGTTAACCGGACCTGAAGAACCGTAATATCCTGTTAACCGGACCTGAAGAACCGTAATATCCTGTTAACCGGACCTGAAGAACCGTTATATCCTGTTAACCGGACCTGAAGAACCGTAATATCCTGTTAACCGGACCTGAAGAACCGTAATTTCCTGTTAACCGGACCTGAAGAACCGTAATATCCTGTTAACCGGACCTGAAGAACCGTAATATCCTGTTAACCGGACCTGAAGAACCGTAATTTCCTATGTTTCATGGAGTCGTGGCTGAACATGGATAATATACAGTGAGGGAAAAAAGTATTTGATCCCCTGCTGATTTTGTACGTTTGCCCACTGACAAAGAAATGATCAGTCTATAATTTTAATGGTAGGTTTATTTGAACAGTGAGAGACACAATAAGAACAACAAAATCCAGAAAAACGCATGTCAAAAATTTTATAAATTGATTTGCATTTTAATGAGGGAAATAAGTATTTGACCCCTCTGCAAAACATGACTTAGTATTTGGTGGCAAAACCCTTGTTGGCAATCACAGAGGTAAGACGTTTCTTGTAGTTGGCCACCAGGTTTGCACACATCTCAGGAGGGATTTTGTCCCACTCCTCTTTGCAGATCTTCTCCAAGTCATTAAGGTTTCGAGGCTGACGTTTGGCAACTCGAACCTTCAGCTCCCTCCACAGATTTTATATGGGATTAAGGTCTGGAGACTGGCTAGGCCACTCCAGGACCTTAATGTGCTTCTTCTTGAGCCACTCCTTTGTTGCCTTGGCCGTGTGTTTTGGGTCATTGTCATGCTGGAATACCCATCCACGACCCATTTTTAATGCCCTGGCTGAGGGAAGGAGGTTCTCACCCAAGATTTGACGGTACATGGCCCCGTCCATCGTCCCTTTAATGCAGTTAAGTTGTCCTGTCCCCTTAGCAGAAAAACACCCCAAAATAATAATGTTTCCACCTCCATGTTTGACGGTGGGGATGGTGTTCTCGGGGTCATAGGCAGCATTCCTCCTCCTCCAAACACGGCGATTTGAGTTGATGCCAAAGAGCTCGATTTTGGTCTCATCTGACCACAACACTTTCACCCAGTTCTCCTCTGAATCATTCAGATGTTCATTGGCAAACTTCAGACGGGCCTGTATATGTGCTTTCTTGAGCAGGGGGACCTTGCGGGCGCTGCAGGATTTCAGTCCTTAACGGCGTAGTGTGTTACCAATTGTTTTCTTGGTGACTATGGTCCCAGCCTCCTTGAGATCATTGACAAGATCCTCCCGTGTAGTTCTGGGCTGATTCCTCACCGTTCTCATGATCATTGCAACTCCGCGAGGTGAGATCTTGCATGGAGCCCCAGGCCGAGGGAGATTGACAGTTATTTTGTGTTTCTTCCATTTGCGAATAATCGCACCAACTGTTGTCACCTTCTCACCAAGCTGCTTGGTGATGGTCTTGTAGCCCATTCCAGCCTTGTGTAGGTCTACAATATTGTCCCTGACATCCTTGGAGAGCTCTTTGGTCTTGGCCATGGTGGAGAGTTTGGAATCTGATTGATTGATTGCTTCTGTGGACAGGTGTCTTTTATACAGGTAACAAACTGAGATTATATATATATAATATAATAATAATATAATATAATATAATAATATAATATGCCATTTAGCAGACGCTTTTATCCAAAGCGACTTACAGTCATGCGTGCATACATTTTTACGTATGGGTGGTCCCGGGGATCGAACCCACTACCCTGGCGTTACAAGCGCCGTGCTCTACCAGCTGAGCTACTCCCTTTAAGAGTGGGCTCCTAATCTCAGCTCGTTACCTGTATAAAAGACACCTGTGAGCCAGAAATCTTTCTGATTGAGAGGGGGTCAAATACTTATTTCCCTAATTAAAATGCAAATCAATTTCTAACATTTTTGACATGCGTTTTTCTGGATTTTGTTGTTGTTATTCTGTCTCTCACTGTTCAAATAAACCTACCATTAAAATTATAGACTGATCATGTCTTTGTCAGTGGGAAAACGTACAAAATCAGCAGGGGATCAAATACTTTCTTCCCCTCACTGTACATCTAGCTGGTTTTTCTACGCATCGGCAGGACAGAACAATGGCGTAGGGGAAGCTCAGAGGGGGTGTGTATCTCTGTTAACAACCGCTGGTGCGCGATCTCTAATATTAAGGAAGTCTGGAGGTTCTGCTCACCTCATGATAAGCTGTAGAACATGCTATTTCTTTTCCCAGCTGTCTATTTACCACCACAAACCGATGCTGGCACTAAGACCGCACACAACGACCTGTATAAGGCCATAAGAAAACTAGATATACTCTCACGATCTGATTCCACCAGCCCTCCCTGGTGCTTGTGTCTGTGTAGGTGTGCGTTCATATAATTATTATTATTTGTACTTTATTATTATTTTCTCTTAGCATTTTAGTATTATGTATGTGTATATTTTAAATTAGTATAGATTATTATTCTGGGGTATGAATGTTTGTGTATGTAGATGTATGTGTGTATGCGTGTGTATGTATCTGTATATATTTAAGAATATTTATTTTATATGTATACTTTTTTGGGGGGTTTGTGTGTGTGTATATGTGTGTGTGTGCGTATGTAGGTATGCACATGTATGTATGTGTGTGTGGATGTGTATATGTGCACATATGTATATATAAATCACTATTTTTAAAAAATTATTTTAAAATAATTTATTTAATATTTAAATTTTTTTGATTGGGGGGTACGTTCAATTTATCAAAATCCTTGTTCCCTTCTCCTAACCCACAATATGTAACTGTCCTGCTGTCTATGTCAATATGTAACTGTACTGCTGTCTGTCGGTTACGGATGGTTTATGTTTGGACCGGCATTGCTTAGCAATAGAATATTGTGATGATACATCTCAGGGATTGACCCAAGATTAACCTTAAGTGCGCAACATGTTTAAGTTGCAACTTATTCTGTTTAGGTTTATTAGATGCTAATTGAACACTTTAAGTGCGGGAGCCTCCTCAGTTCATATGTTAGTAGAAGTTCTAGGATAGTGAGAGGTGAGCGTATAGTTGGGATTTTATTTTTGTTTTACCTCTTGTTCGAGACTTCCCCAGCATTATTGTGGGAAACGCTGAAGGCTTATTTGAGAGGCTGTATCATCTCCTTTCAGACTGCCAGGAGTAGGCAAAACATAAAAAAATTGGTAGAACTGGAGGGACAAATTCACTTACTGGACAGGGAGAATGCTAGACATCCATCTATGGAGAAACATAAAAAAAATATGTCTTTAAAATTTAAATACAATCAGATCCTCTCGGCTAAAATTGCTAACTCTTTTCTCTATGCCAAGCAAAAATATTTTGAGTTTGGTGACAAACCACACAAATTATTCGCCAGACAACTTCCAAAAAATGTGAGTGACCGAATGATTCACAAAGTTAAATCTGCATCTGGGGAATTACTCTCCTCCCCCAAAGACATCAATGACAGATTCCGTCAGTTTTATGAGACTAAAGCGGATCCTAACCCCTTAATTATGCAAAACTTTTTGGAGGACTGTAATCTTCCTGCCCTGAACCAGGAAGACTCTAACTTCCTGAATAAGGAAATATCTCTTGAAGAAATTAGAGAAACAATTAAATCTCTAAAGAGTGGCAAGACCCCGGGCCCAGATGGGTTCCCTGGTGAATTCTATAAAACATTCAGCAACATGCTATCTCCCTACCTGCACAAAATGTTGGTTCGGGCCAATGAGGATGGAGCTCTCCCATCTACTTTGGATGAGGCGTTTATTACAGTTATACATAAGAAGGGTAAAGATCCGGAAGAGGTAGGGTCATACAGACCAATATCCCTCCTTAATACAGACCAAAAGATTTTAGCAAAAACTCTGGCTAACAGGCTTAGCACTTTAATTGGCAAATTGGTCCATTCGGACCAGACCGGCTTTATCCCTAATAGAAACTCGTTCTTCAATCTCAGGCGCCTCTTCAACATTATGTATTCTCAGAGGTTACCTAACGTGGACCTTGCCGTTATATCTATTGACGCCGAAAAGGCCTTTGACCAAGTTGAGTGGCCCTATCTATTCAAGGTCCTACAGAAATTTTATATTGGAGATGGGTTCATAAATTGGATCCAGCTTTTATATAGGAACCCCTGTGCGAGAACACTCACTGACCAATCAATGTCGCCCCGATTTAACCTTCACAGAGGGACAAGGCAGGGTTGTGCGCTGTTGCCTATGCTCTTCGCCCTAATTATTGAACCTCTCGCTCAAGCGATCAGATCTCATTCAGCAATACACGGCTATAATACTAAAGATACTCTAAATAAGATTTCCCTATACGCAGATGATATTCTCCTCTATGTAACAGAACCCCAAGCTAGTATTCCAGCTATTCTTGAGGTGATTAATTTGTTTGGTACCTTCTCGGGATACAGAATAAATTGGAACAAGAGTGAATGAATGCCCATACGGTTGCAAAACACCTCCTGGCTAGAACATCTTCCAGTTAAGTTATCTTCAGAAAAATGTATCTACCTTGGAATTGTAGTTACCAAACAATACTCCTTACTATTTAAAGAGAATTTCCCTTCTCTGATGCAAAATCTCAAGGCAAACATACAATTTTGGGGAACTCTCCCAATTTCTCTGCTCGGAAGAATTAATGCCATTAAAATGGTCTTCCTCCCACAACTGCTCTACCTATACCAGAACATCCCAGTATTCATACCTAAATCCTTTCATAAACAACTGGACTCTATTATCAATCCTTTCATCTGGGATTATAAAACACACAGGATAGGTAAAAAAAAACACTGGTGTAAATCCAAGATGGAAGGAGGATTGTCTCTCCCAAATGTTATATTTTACTATTGGGCCGCTAACCTCCGCGCTGTTACGTTAATGCTGGATGACGCACCCCCGCCATCCAGCTGGCTTAGCATGGAGCGGGAGGAGTGTCACCCCTTCTCTATTGGTGCTGTGATTTTGTCACCTGTTAATCTGGAGATGTCACTTTACCGTAACAATCCTATTATACATAGCACAGTCCGAATCTGGAAGCAAATTAAAGTCCACTTTGAGCTTAGACCAATATCATTCATGCTCCCTGTTGCCAGGAATCCCTCCTTTGCCCCCTCTAACCTTGATAACACCTTTGAGCGATGGGGAGAGTTGGGGATAAGTACCATAGGGGATTTATATATATAGGAGGGACCTTTGCTTCCTTTGAAGCGCTGAGGGAAACTTATAACCTTCCCAGAAGTAACTTTTTCAGATACCTACAAATTAGAGACGATGTTAGAAAACACCTGCCAACATTTGAGAATGCTAAACCTTCCATGTTTGACGGATGCATAAAAATATGCCCCACCTCAGACAAACTGATATCTCGTCTATATGACGCTTTTCAATCTGTTAGCGCACCCTCTACTGATGCCATTAAGGCAAAATGGGAGGAAGAACTAGGGACGGATATTTCGGTGGCAGACTGGGAGGATAGCTTGGAGTATATCTACCCTTTTTCTTTCTACCTGTCCCTGTTCTGTATGTCGTGTTTTGTAATATTTGTTTTGTGTCCAGAACTCTGGGTCTTGTTGTTCATGTCTGTTCTCTTATGTTTAGATAAGAACTGTACACGTCTTTCATACCTATACACCATTCTTGTGTGTGTTCAATAAAAAATATTTGAACAGAAAACTAGATATGCGCTCATACAGGGACAGCGCTCCTAGTGGCCAGGGACTTTAATGCTGCCACACTGAAATTCCTCTTACCTAATTTCTACCAGCATGTCACCTGTGCAACTAGGAGACAAAACTAGATCACCTTTACTCCACACAACGAAACGCATACAAGGCACTCCCTCCATTTGGCAAATCTGACCATAACTCTATCCTCCTGATTCCTGCTTACAAGCAAAAACTCAAACAGGAAGTACCAGTGACAAGCTCAATATGGAAGTGGTCCGATTAATCGGAGGCTAAGCTACAGGACTGTTTCGCTAGCACAGACTGGAATATGTTCCGGGATTCATCCTATAACATTGAGGAGTTTACCAGATCAATCACCGACTTCATTAATAAGTTCCTCTGTGGAGATAGGAGAACCTTCCAGAAGGACAACCATCTCTGCAGCACTCCACCAATCAGGCCTTTATGGTAGAGTGGCCAGACGGAAGCCACTCCTCAGTAAAAGGCACATGACAGCCCGCTTGGAGTTTGCCAAAAGGCACCTAAAGACTCTCAGACCATGAGAAACAAGATTCTCTGATCTGATGAAACCAAGATTGAACTCTTTGGCCTGAATGCCAAGCGTCACGTCTGGAGGAAACCTGGCACCATCCCTACGGTGAAGCATGGTGGTGGCAGCATCATGCTGTGGGGATGTTTTGCAGCTGCAGGGACTGGGAGACTAGTCAGGATCGAGGGAAAGATGAACGGAGCAAAGTACAGAGAGATCCTTGATGAAAACCTGTTCCAGAGCGCTCAGGACCTCAGACTGGGGCGAAGGTTCACCTTCCAACAGGACAACGACCCTAAGCACACAGCCAAGACAACGTAGGAGTTGCTTCTGGACAAGTCTCTGAATGTCCTTGAGTGGCCCAGCCAGAGCCCGGACTTGAACCCGATCGAACATCTCTGGAGAGACCTGAAAATAGCTGTGCAGCGACGCTCCCCATCCAACCTGACAGAGCTTGAGAGGATCTGCAGAGAAGAATGGGAGAAACTCCCCAAATACAGGTGTGCCAAACTTGTAGCGTCATACCCAAGAAGACTTGAGGCTGTAATCGCTGCCAAAGTTGCTTCAACAAAGTACTGAGTAAAAGGGTCTGAATACTTATGTAAATACTTACGTAAAAATATTATATTTTTTAATACATTCGCAAAAATGTCTACAATCCTGTTTTTGCTTTGTCATTATGGGGTATTGTGTGAAGATTGATGAGGGAAAAAAAACTATTTAATCCATTTTCGAATAAGGCTGTAACGTAACAAAATGTGAAAAAAGACAAGGGGTCTGAATACTTTCCAAATGCACTGTAGTATAGTTTTTGTCATAACTGACCTGTGTATTTGACCAAGGTGCGTCCGGTGGAGATCTCCCAGAGTTTGGCGACCGAGTCTTTCCCAGTGGAGAGGACGTACTTGGAGTTCTTAGAGAAGACAGCGGAGCAGACCTCCGCCCCGTCATGAGCCTTATCAAACGTCATCACACAGCGGTTAGACACGCCGTCTCCGTCCTTACTGCACGTCACGTAGCTGGAAAACAGAATAAATCAAATCAAATGTTATTTGTCACATACACGTGTTTAGCAGATGTTATAGCGGGTGTAGCGAAATGCTTGTGCTTCTAGCTCCGACAGTGCAGTAATATCTAACTATTTCACAACATATACCCAATACACACAAATCTAAGTAAGGAATGGAATTTAAGAATATATACATATATGGACAAGAAATCAGAGGGTCAGGGGTTAGGGTCGTTGGGGTTAAGGTCAAGGGTTAGGGGTTAGCATTAGGGTTGTAGCTAACTCCACTGATGGAGTCAGTGTGTTGGTCTAGAGGTTTTTTTTTTTTTTTTTTAGTCATTTAGCAGACGCTCTTATCCAGAGCGACTTACATGAGCAATTAGGGTTAAGTGCCTTGCTCAAGGGCACATCGACAGATCTTTCACCTAGTCGGCTCGGGGATTAGAACCAGCGACCTTTCGGTTACTGGCACAACGCTCTTAACCACTAAGCTACCTGCCGCAGGAGACGAAGCATTGGAAGGTGTTGACGTCGTAGAGGCGGAGGGTCGGGTGCTGCGTTCCCACCAACAGGAAGTCGCCTGACGGGTGGAAAGAGATGGACCGCAGCATCTCGGCTTCCTGCGGGGAGGAGACACACATGCATCACTTCCTGCGGGGAGGAGACACACATGCATCACTTCCTGCGGGGAGGAGACACACATGCATCACTTCCTGCGGGGAGGAGACACACATGCATCACTGTTAGTGACATGACACAGATCTGTGTAGATCTAATCTTTGTTAACCAATAAAGGTGTTTGATAATCAGAGTGTGAGGTGCTATTTCAGGATATTCTGGTGGGTTAGGAAGAACTCACAGCCCTAAAAAAACAACGTTTAACTCTGCCTGTAACACACCTGTGCGTGTTTGAAGGCCCTCTTGGCAGAGGGCTTGGAGTAGTCGAACAGTTTGAGGGTGTAGTCACGTGACCCTGATGCCAGGATCTGTTCCGTGGGGTGGAACGCCAGACACGTGACCTCGTCCACGTGGTCGTACAGTGTTCTGATCACAGGGTGGTTCTCCATGTTCTGCTGGGCCGTCTCATTCATCATCACCTAGAACACACAGGAACATTTTTTACATTGTCTGCAGAACAGTGTTCTGTTCACCGGGCTCTGGACAAAAGTAGTGCACTACGCAGGGAATAGGATGCATCCTGATTAGTGCACTACACAGGGAATAGGATGCACCCTGATTAGTGCACTACACAGGGAATAGGATGCATCCTGATTAGTGCACTACGCAGGGAATAGGATGCATCCTGATTAGTGCACTACGCAGGGAATAGGATGCATCCTGATTAGTGCACTACGCAGGGAATAGGATGCATCCTGGTTAGTGCACTACACAGGGAATAGGATGCATCCTGATTAGTGCACTACGCAGGGAATAGGATGCATCCTGATTAGTGCACTACGCAGGGAATAGGATGCATCCTGATTAGTGCACTACGCAGGGAATAGGATGCATCCTGATTAGTGCACTACGCAGGGAATAGGATGCATCCTGATTCTCTGCACCTCCAGTCATGGATTTAACAACGGTGGAAACTCCAAGCCAATACTTTTTAATCCATGAGTGTCAAGTGTACAATTTAGGAGAAGGGTGAAGATTTGGGACTTAGCCCATGCCAGACATAGCCTCCTTTGCATCTCACCTCTATGGGCGCTCTTGGCCAGCATGCGTTCTGTGTCCAGGACTTTGATGGAGGCGTCTGCCGAGCCCGTAGCGATGAGCTGCCCGTCCCGGCTGTATGTGGCGACGCGACAGGGACCTTTATGGGACGTCACGTAGCAAGTCTCGTACTCAGACGCCTCGGGGGACATGCTCTGGACGTCAGCGTCAAACTCCAGGTCGATGCCAACGCCCGGAGCCTCCATGTCAGACCGCCCGATGGCATACTGCACCACACTGTCGTCATTCTCCATGCCTGGGGATGAACAGCGCAATACAGTTGATTAAAACTCTGTGGCACAACACCGTAGACAGGTTGCTAGCATACTGCACTGTCGCCATTCACAATGCAAGATTGATAGATGAAATGATGGAGCAATACAGTTCCAACCCAAAACAGTGACACTGCAGACATGTAACTAGTATCCTGATTTGGACCCCCTGGAGTAGGTAAAAGTATCCTATAAACACTGACTGATCTAACGGGAGTTCTGCAGTTGGTTGAGGTTAGGATTTGTGGAGGAACTGTGCCTAGAGACATTGTCAAAGCAATAGTTTGTTACCCCACCCCACTCACTCACCCATCCATCTTTTTTGGCCATAATTAGCCCCTAGACCAGGGATCGTCAACTAGATTCAGCCGAAGGGCCGGAACAGAATTACAAATCATTTGTAGACTGCAAGAAGCCCAAACAGATATAATATTTGACTATAACAATAATTTCAATCCTTGCTTACGTTTGTATATGATCATGTCTCTCTATTATGCGCGGGAATACTTGGGAAAAGATTTCCAAAATTAAATCACTTGGAGCTGATTTCCTGGTGCTTTTAGTCTTTTATGTCAAACAATGAAAATTCCACCAAAGATTTTTTCTCAGAAAACTTGGGGGGCCAAATAAAACCGCCCGGGCCGCCAGTTGGGGAACCCTGCCCTAGACAGTGATCTAACCTAATGGCTTAGGTAAGGGTCTATGGAAGTTAACCCTAGACCAACGCCTATCCAGAGACGGTAGTAACCCCCCCACTCACCTATCTTGGCCAGCTAGTAACCCCCATCTTGGCCAGCTAGTAACCCCTATCTTGGCCAGCTAGTAACCCCCATCTTGGCCAGCTAGTAACCCCTATCTTGGCCAGCTAGTAACCCCTATCTTGGCCTAGGGTTAAGAGTTAGTACAACCCCCCCCCACTCACCTATCTTGGCCAGCTGCATGAGGTTTTCTGAGGGCGACAAGACGCTTTGCGGCTTGACCTCTGTGATCAGGTTGTTAGCCATGTTGGTGTGACCATCATACAACAGCTGGCTGATGATCAGCCGGTTAAGGTGCTGGCGGTCCTGAAGTGTCGGTTTGGGACGATACATCTCGGCTCAGGCTTCAATGGGACGAGTACAACTTGGCTACAATGGATCAAAACATGGTCAGCATTAGTTGCTATCAATACGGTTTTTATTATCGACTTGTACAGCTAGCTAGCTCACTATCATGCGACTGTTATCAAAACCATCCACAACGCCATAAATCGGTTATCTATCCTACAATGCGAGATAGTTAAACTTAGTTATTAGCTAGCAAAGTACAGTAGCTATCTACAACAAAACAATTCGTGAGTGACAATCACATTACAACCACAAATCTTAGGCCGGGAAAAGCATCATGTAAACGGTGAACAAGCACCTTATGTTTGCAATAATAACTTGCACCGACCGAGTTTAGGGAACTAAAATCAAATACGTTATGTTCAATGAATGAAATAACTTTAATTTAGCTAGCTACAGTAGCTAGCTATCCCAACATTGTGCAAGCTTCGACTGCACCAAACGTACGCTTACGTACAACACAACAAGACTATCAAACTGGTCAGCGGCGCTGCGCTTTACGTTACGCCTCATATCTGTGCGTCTCTACGTAACAAGGCGTGTGCTCGTTCACGACTTTCAACATGGCGACGGGCATCAAGTCAACTTTTAACAACTAAACAATAGCAGAAGACTATGGCTGCAGTTGAGGAGGCAGTTCTCATCGGACTGTGTGATGGGGCAATCGATTCAAAGCGATATCCGACGTCTTACTTGACGAACAAAATTGGCGACCAACCGGACAAGCTTCCAGTGATATCATGGCAACATCCCCGCTGTGGTCTATGCAACGCTGCCCTGGCCCATGTGGTGCAGGTGTACTGCCCACTGGCGGCGTCTCCCTACCACCGCACCCTGAATGTGTTCGCCTGCCCCGGGCAACAGTGCAGCGGACAACCAGAGAGCTGGAGGGTTCTGCGTTCTCAGTGTCTGGAATCAGAGGTCAGAACCAACCCTGTGGTCCAACCATCAGGCCACGCCCCAGTTAAAGAGGTTCCCATGACAACCACATACTGGTGTGATGGGACTGATGACTGGGGCGAGGAGGAGGGGGAGGGAGATGGATGGGACAAGGCCCAGAACCAGGCTCATATGGAGGGAGGGGACCCTGACCCTGACCCTGAGATCCTCTTGCCCACCGGGACCTCCTCTGAGGTGGATGTGAGTGGCAAGTTTCAGGATCTCAGTCTGGAAGTTGGAGAGGTGGAGGAGGAAGGGGAGGTTCTGGGTAACATCCCCACCTACAGACCTTTCTACAGACCTTTCTACATCAGTGTGGTGGAGGAGACTGACCTGGGTGATCAGTCAGACCTGGAGCACGCTGAGAGCCTGCTGAGGGAGTACAAGCAGAGAGAGGGAGTAGAGGAGATGGGGAGCTCCAAGGGGGGAGGAGGGGAGGAGAAGTACGAGAAGGGTAACCCCAGACATGGAGACGCAGCGTTCTCCCGCTTCATGAAGAGGATCTCTCTTTGTCCGGAGCAGGTGTTGCGGTACAGCTGGCACGGGTCTCCTCTCTTCTTGTCTGACCCCCCCTCGGACCTGCCTTGGATTAAACCTGGCTGCTGTCACTGTGGAGGAATCAGGGTGTTTGAGTTCCAGCTGATGCCTGCTCTGGTCAGCCTGCTACAGAGGACAGACGCAGGTGCAGGGAGAGGGTCAAGGTCGGCGGTAGAGATGGAGACGGGGCTGGAGTTTGGTACAGTGATGGTGTTTACCTGTAGAAACAGCTGTTGGTCGTCAGGCTCAACCTCACCTGTGGAAGAGTTCATCTATCTACAGGCAGATCCAGACCAGAAACTCTTCAAATAACTGACTCAGTAACCACGTTTCCATCCAGTTTTAATGCGAGTGAAGTCATACCTTATTAAAAAAAAACATGCGACAGCTGTGATGGAAACAGGAAGTTTCGATACAATTATGAAGTTTTCGTTCGACATGGTGGGATGTTTTTGTGTCTGTAAAATTAATTGTGCTAGAAATGGTGGTGGAAACACCTTTTTATCCACAAATATTGGTATAATACCCATCATATCGAAGTAAACTTGAAGTCATGTGATGATATGGTGTGTGGTCCTCCCACTACGACTCAGGAAACCATGCAGTGTATTAGCTACAGATGAAATAAGTTATGATGAACTTCACAGGGTGGTGAAAGGGCACGGTGATGAGCTTGATGCAGGGGTGTGGAGCGGCTGGTGGGTGGGGGTGGTTGGCAGGGGTGTGGAGCGGTGGTTGGGGGGGTTGGCAGAGGTGTGGAGCGGTGGGTGGGGGGGTGGTTGGCAGAGGTGTGGAGCGGTGGGTGGGGTGGGGGGGTTGGCAGGGGGTGGCGGGTGGGGGGGGTGGAGCGGCAGGGGGTGGAGCGGCGGGTGGGGGGGGTTGGCATCACTAGTTTAAGACCATGCTTAGCCATTGTTCTCTCTCTTACGTCTGTTCTTAACAAGAGGTGGTCACGGTTGTTTTATACTGTTATCCTTGATTTATTTGGCGTGGGCTACGGCCAAACAGTAACCTGGGTTGAGTTTGGTTAATAAACTGGGAATTCGTCAACTCAAACCTCTGTCTGGACAATTGTTCATTTATGATCTAGCCAGGTCATTACAATATTTAGTTATATTTAGGTGTTTTTCATTGTTTATTAATCAGCTCTTTTGTTTTTGATAACGTCAAGTTTTTATTTCATATATCTGGTGTTTTTGAGCCACAGATTTGCAGGTTGACTGACAGGTCAACACTTTTTGGCTTGGCTAGCTGGCTTTTGTTTGAAAAATGCATCTGGACACAGTACCATCTTTTTTTGTTTCACCTGGCTGCCAATTCCATATCTTTTGAGAACATCATTTGAGGAGTCACCTGAAGCGTGAGAGGAACGGTAGACAGAGGAATTACTGCAGCGCTGAGACAGAGGGCTCGTAATGAGGACGTCTGGCTACTACTCTGAGACAGAGGGCTCGTAATGAGGACGTCTGGCTACTACTCTGAGACAGAGGGCTCGTAATGAGGACGTCTGGCTACTACTCTGAGACAGAGGGCTCGTAATGAGGACGTCTGGCTACTACTCTGAGACAGAGGGCTCGTAATGAGGACGTCTGGCTACTACTCTGAGACAGAGGGCTCGTAATGAGGACGTCTGGCTACTACTCTGAACAGTGATCTTTCTGGCGCCCAGAGCTGCTGAGGGATCACCCAAGTGGGTGCTACAGAGTGGAGGAGTCTGTCCCGTGGAAATGAGAGGCTGATATGTGAGGACACATAGACTGAGTCCCAAATGGCACCCTATCCCTATTCCCTATATATAGTGCACTACCTTTGATATAGAACCATATGGGCCCTGGTCAAAAGTAGTGCACTATATAGGGAACATGGTGCCATTTGGGATGCAGTTATAATGTACATTGAAATGGTCACGCACAGAGGAAACCTGAAGATGCTGCTTTCCACAATGTCATTCATAATGCAGAAGGACATTTTTAGATTGTACTGTATTTATTATGGCTCCTCATTAGTTCCTGCCAATGCAGCAGCTACTCTTCCTGGGGTTTATTATGGATCCCCATTTAGTTCCTGCCAAGGCAGCAGCTACTCTTCCTGGGGTTTATTATGGCTCCTCATTAGTTCCTGCCAATGCAGCAGCTACTCTTCCTGGGGTTTATTATGGATCCCCATTTAGTTCCTGCCAAGGCAGCAGCTACTCTTCCTGGGGTTTATTATGGATCCCCATTTAGTTCCTGCCAAGGCAGCAGCTACTCTTCCTGGGGTTTATTATGGATCCCCATTTAGTTCCTGCCAAGGCAGCAGCTACTCTTCCTGGGGTTTATTAAGGATCCCCATTAGTTCCTGCCAAGGCAGCAGCTACTCTTCCTGGGGTTTATTAAGGATCCCCATTAGTTCCTGCCAAGGCAGCAGCTACTCTTCCTGGGGTTTATTATGGATCCCCATTAGTTCCTGCCAAGGCAGCAGCTACTCTTCCTGGGGTTTATTATGGATCCCCGTTAGTTCCTGCCAAGGCAGCAGCTACTCTTCCTGGGGTTTATTATGGATCCCCGTTAGTTCCTGCCAAGGCAGCAGCTACTCTTCCTGGGGTTTATTACGGATCCCCATTAGTTCCTGCCAAGGCAGCAGCTACTCTTCCTGGGGTTTATTACGGATCCCCATTAGTTCCTGCCAAGGCAGCAGCTACTCTTCCTGGGGTTTATTATGGATCCCCATTAGTTCCTGCCAAGGCAGCAGCTACTCTTCCTGGGGTTTATTATGGATCCCCATTAGTTCCTGCCAAGGCAGCAGCTACTCTTCCTGGGGTTTATTATGGATCCCCATTAGTTCCTGCCAAGGCAGCAGCTACTCTTCCTGGGGTCCTGCAAAATTAAGGCAGTTACAGTGGGGAAAAAAAGTATTTAGTCAGCCACCAATTGTGCAAGTTCTCCCACTTAAAAAGATGAGAGAGGCCTGTAATTTTCGTCATAGGTACACGTCAACTATGACAGACAAAATGAGAAAAAGAAATCTAGAAAATCACATTGTAGGATTTTTAATGAATTTATTTGCAAATTATGGTGGAAAATAAGTATTTGGTCAATAACAAAAGTTTCTCAATACTTTGTTATATACCCTTTGTTGGCAATGACACAGGTCAAACGTTTTCTGTAAGTCTTCACAAGGTTTTCACACACTGTTGCTGGTATTTTAGCCCATTCCTCCATGCAGATCTCCTCTAGAGCAGTGATGTTTTGTGGCTGTCGCTGGGCAACACGGACTTTCAACTCCCTCCAAATATTTTCTATGGGGTTGAGATCTGGAGACTAGCTAGGCCACTCCAGGACCTTGAAATACTTCTTACGAAGCCACACCTTCATTGCCCGGGCGGTGTGTTTGGGATCATTGTCATGCTGAAAGACCCAGCCACGTTTCATCTTCAATGCCCTTGCTGATGGAAGGAGGTTTTCACTCAAAATCTCACGATACATGGCCCCATTCATTCTTTCCTTTACACGGATCAGTCGTCCTGGTCCCTTTGCAGAAAAACAGCCCCAAAGCATGATGTTTCCACCCCCATGCTTCACAGTAGGTATGGTGTTCTTTGGATGCAACTCAGCATTCTTTGTCCTCCAAACACGACGAGTTGAGTTTTTACCAAAAAGTTATATTTTGGTTTCATCTGACCATATGACATTCTCCCAATCCTCTTCTGGATCATCCAAATGCACTCTAGCAAACTTCAGACGGGCCTGGACATGTACTGGCTTAAGCAGGGGGACACGTCTTGCACTGCAGGATTTGAGTCCCTGGCGGCGTAGTGTGTTACTGATGGTAGGCTTTGTTACTTTGGTCCCAGCTCTCTGCAGGTCATTCACTAGGTCCCACCGTGTGGTTCTGGGATTTTTGCTCACCGTTCTTGTGATCATTTTGACCCCATGGGGTGAGATCTTGCGTGGAGCCCCAGATCGAGGGAGATTATCAGTGGTCTTGTATGTCTTCCATTTCCTAATAATTGCTCCCACAGTTGATTTCTTCAAACCAAGCTGCTTACCTATTGCAGATTCAGTCTTCCCAGCCTGGTGCAGGTCTACAATTTTGTTTCTGGTGTCCTTTGACAGCTCTTTGATCTTGGCCATAGTGGAGTTTGGAGTGTGACTGTTTGAGGTTGTGGACAGGTGTATTTTAAACTGATAACAAGTTCAAACAGGTGCCATTAATACAGGTAACGAGTGGAGGACAGAGGAGCCTCTTAAAGAAGAAGTTACAGGTCTGTGAGAGCCAGAAATCTTGCTTGTTTGTAGGTGACCAAATACTTATTTTCCACCATAATTTGCAAATAAATTCATTAAAAATCCTACAATGTGATTTTCTGGATTTTTTTTCTCAATTTGTCTGTCATAGTTGACGTGTACCTATGATGAAGATTACAGGCCTCTCTCATCTTTTTAAGTGGGAGAACTTGCATAATTGGTGGCTGACTAAATACCTTTTCCCCCCACTGTATATACAATTAAAAACATTTCACAACAGATTTCACAACATATTAAGTGTGTGCCCTCAGGCCTCTACTCTACTACCACATATCTACAACACAAAATCCATGTGTACGTGTGTGTATAGTGCGTATGTTATTGTGTGTGTATGCATGGGTCTGTGCCTATGTTTGTGTTGCTTCACAGTCCCCGCTGTTCCATAAGGTGTATTTATATCTGTTTTTAAATCTGATTCTACTGCTTGCATCAGTTACCTGATGTGGAATAGAGTTCCATGTAGTCATGGCTCTATGTAGTACTGTGCGCCTCCCATAGTCTGTTCTGGACTTGGGGACTGTGAAGAGACCTCTGGTGGCATGTCTTGTGGGGTATGCATGGGTGTCTGAGCTGTGTGCCAGTTGTTCAAACAGACAGCTCGGTGCATTCAACATGTCAATACCTCTCATAAATACAAGTAGTGATGAAGTCCATCTCTCCTCCACTTTGAGCCAGGAGAGATTGACATGCATATTATTAATGTTTGCTCTCTGTGTACCTCCAAGGTCCAGCCGTGCTGCAGCGTGTGTCTGTGCCTGTGTCTCTTCACAGTAATTTTTCTTGGTCCCTCTTTGTGTCACCTGACCACACGACTGAACAGTAGTCCAGGTGTGACAAAACTAGGACCTGTAGGACCTGCCTTGTTGATAGTGATGTTAAGAAGGTAGAGCAGCGCTTTATTATGGACAGACTTCTCCCCATCTTAGCTACTGTTGTATCAACATGTTTTGACCATGACAGTTTACAATCCAGGGTTACTCCAAGCAGTTTAGTGTCCTGAACTTGCGCAATTTCCACATTACACGATTTTGTTGAGGTTTAGGGTTTAGTGAATGATTTGTCCCAAGTATAATGATTTTAGTTTTTGAGACATTTAGGAGTAATTAATTTCTTGCTACCCATTCTAAAACGGACTGCAGCTCTTTGTTAAGTGTTGCAGTGATTTCAGTCGCTGTGGTAGCTGACGTGTACAGTGTTGAGTGATCCGCATACATAGACACACTGGCTTTACTCAGAGCCAGTGGCATGTCATTAGTAAAGATTGAAAATGGGGCCTAGACAACTGCCCTGGGGAATTCCTGATTCTACCTGGATTATGTTGGAGAGGCTTCCATTAAATAACACTTTCTGTGTTCTGTTAGACAGGTAACTCTCGATCCACAATACAGCTTCTACCCCCAAGCCATAAGACTTCTGAACAATTAATTAAATGGCCACCCAGACTATTTAACATTGACACCCCCCTCCATTTGTTTTTACACTGCTGCTACCCGCTGTTTATTATCTATGTATAGTCACTTTACCCCTACCTACATGTACAAATTACCTTAACTAACCTGTACCCCCACCCATTGACTCAGTACCGGTACCCCCTGTATATAGCCTCATTATTACCTGGACTAACCTGTACCCCAACCCATTGACTCGGTACCGGTACCCCCTGTATATAGCCTCATTATTACCTGGACTAACCTGTACCCCAGCCCATTGACTCGGTACCGGTACCCCCTGTATATAGCCTCATTATTACCTGGACTAACCTGTACCCCAGCCCATTGACTCAGTACCGGTACCTCCTGTATATAGCCTAAAAAAAAATAGCACATAGAACAGATCTACCACCTCTTAGACTTGCTGTCAATGAGAATGACAGATCTATTAAACACATTTCTATGTGACGCTGGTCAAGTCGCCCAAAAAGTGACATATTGCAGCTTTAATATTAGAGATTGCGCAGCAGCTGTTGTTAACAGAGATACACACCCCCTCCCCTGAGCTTCCCCAACGCCACCGTTCTGTCTTGCCAACGTATAGAAAAACCAGCTAGATTTATATTTACTATGTGCTTGTTCAGCCACGACTGGGAGAAACAGGATATTACGTTGATAGGATAGTCTCGAACGGAGCTCATCCAGTTTATTCTCCAGTGATTGCACGTTCGCCAATAGAACGGAGGGTAGAGGCCGTTTATCCACTCTCCGACGTAGTCTCGTCAGGTATCCCGCACCCCGGCCTCTATAGCGCCGTCTCCTCCTTCTTAGAGTGTCGGGGATCTGGGTCTGGTCCGGGATAATCAATATGTCTTTTGTCTCCGACTCATTGAAGTAGAAGTCCCCCCTTACATAACCCTCCCCTTACATAACCCCCCCATAACCCTCCTCTGGACTAGATAAAAAAAAAAAAAAGACTAAACCCTCCCCTTGACTGAAATTGAAAAAGCATGTCCAACTGAACCAACTGCTTGGCCTAAACCAACCGTCATCCTCAGTCAGCAGTGGGATGGCCAGACAGCTCCCCATAACCCTCCCCATCCTCAGTCAGCAGTGGGATGGCCAGACAGCTCCCCATAACCCTCCCCATCCTCAGTCAGCAGTGGGATGGCCAGACAGCTCCCCATAACCCTCCCCATCCACAGTCAGCAGTGGGATGGCCAGACAGCTCCCCATAACCCTCCCCATCCTCAGTCAGCAGTGGGATGGCCAGACAGCTCCCCATAACCCTCCCCATCCTCAGTCAGCAGTGGGATGGCCAGACAGCTCCCCATAACCCTCCCCATCCTCAGTCAGCAGTGGGATGGCCAGACAGCTCCCCATAACCCTCCCCATCCTCAGTCAGCAGTGGGATGGCCAGACAGCTCCCCATAACCCTCCCCATCCTCAGTCAGCAGTGGGATGGCCAGACAGCTCCCCATAACCCTCCCCCATCCTCAGTCAGCAGTGGGATGGCCAGACAGCTCCCCATAACCCTCCCCATCCTCAGTCAGCAGTGGGATGGCCAGACAGCTCCCCATAACCCTCCCCATCCTCAGTCAGCAGTGGGATGGCCAGACAGCTCCCCATAACCCTCCCCATCCACAGTCAGCAGTGGGATGGCCAGACAGCTCCCCATAACCCTCCCCATCCTCAGTCAGCAGTGGGATGGCCAGACAGCTCCCCATAACCCTCCCCATCCTCAGTCAGCAGTGGGATGGCCAGACAGCTCCCCATAACCCTCCCCATCCTCAGTCAGCAGTGGGATGGCCAGACAGCTCCCCATAACCCTCCCCATCCTCAGTCAGCAGTGGGATGGCCAGACAGCTCCCCATAACCCTCCCCATCCTCAGTCAGCAGTGGGATGGCCAGACAGCTCCCCATAACCCTCCCCATCCTCAGTCAGCAGTGGGATGGCCAGACAGCTCCCCATAACCCTCCCCATCCTCAGTCAGCAGTGGGATGGCCAGACAGCTCCCCATAACCCTCCCCATCCTCAGTCAGCAGTGGGATGGCCAGACAGCTCCCCATAACCCTCCCCATCCTCAGTCAGCAGTGGGATGGCCAGACAGCTCCCCATAACCCTCCCCATCCTCAGTCAGCAGTGGGATGGCCAGACAGCTCCCCATAACCCTCCCCATCCTCAGTCAGCAGTGGGATGGCCAGACAGCTCCCCATAACCCTCCCCATCCTCAGTCAGCAGTGGGATGGCCAGACAGCTCCCCATAACCCTCCCCATCCTCAGTCAGCAGTGGGATGGCCAGACAGCTCCCCATAACCCTCCCCATCCTCAGTCAGCAGTGGGATGGCCAGACAGCTCCCCATAACCCTCCCCATCCTCAGTCAGCAGTGGGATGGCCAGACAGCTCCCCCATAACCCTCCCCATCCTCAGTCAGCAGTGGGATGGCCAGACAGCTCCCCATAACCCTCCCCATCCTCAGTCAGCAGTGTGATGGCCAGACAGCTCCCCATAACCCTCCCCATCCTCAGTCAGCAGTGGGATGGCCAGACAGCTCCCCATAACCCTCCCCATCCTCAGTCAGCAGTGGGATGGCCAGACAGCTCCCCATAACCCTCCCCATCCTCAGTCAGCAGTGGGATGGCCAGACAGCTCCCCATAACCCTCCCCATCCTCAGTCAGCAGTGGGATGGCCAGACAGCTCCCTGAAGGCCACAGAGACAGGGGCAGTCTAACTCTCATTAGCCAGCATTTGAATCAGAAACACGTTCAACCACGTGGCCAAAGCCAATGGGACATGTTTAAACATCTCCCCCTCATCCTTCTCCTGCACCTCCTCCACTTAAGCCAAGACCAGTTTCCTCCCTACAGTAAGTACCAGCTGAAGTTCCTAAACCAGCAGAGGCAGACTCCTTTAAGACTCTTCCTAATGCAGAGACACGCGCAGGACCTCACCTTAGCACTGACTAGAGACCAACCTAATGGAACAACTAGCCAACCACCAGCATTGCATCCATACAGAGCCTCCATTCACCACTCACCATAACAGCATATACCATGTCTATACAGACTTACCATACACCACCATCTATACAGACCTACCATACACCACCATCTATACAGACCTACCATACACCACCATCTATACAGACCTACCATACACCACCATCTATACAGACCTACCATACACCACCATCTATCAGACCTACCATTCACCACCATCTATCAGACTTACCATACACCACCATCTATCAGACTTACCATACACCACCATCTATACAGACCTACCATACACCACCATCTATACAGACCTACCATACACCACCATCTATACAGACCTACCATACACCACCATCTATCAGACTTACCATACACCACCATCTATACAGACCTACCATACACCACCATCTATCAGACCTACCATTCACCACCATCTATACAGACCTACCATACACCACCATCTATACAGACCTACCATACACCACCATCTATCAGACTTACCATACACCACCATCTATACAGACCTACCATACACCACCATCTATACAGACCTACCATACACCACCATCTATACAGACCTACCATACACCACCATCTATACAGACCTACCATTCACCACCATCTATCAGACCTACCATACACCACCATCTATACAGACTTACCATACACCACCATCTATACAGACCTACCATACACCACCATCTATACAGACCTACCATACACCACCATCTATACAGACCTACCATACACCACCATCTATACAGACCTACCATACACCACCATCTATCAGACTTACCATACACCACCATCTATACAGACCTACCATACACCACCATCTATACAGACCTACCATACACCACCATCTATACAGACCTACCATACACCACCATCTATACAGACCTACCATACACCACCATCTATACAGACCTACCATACACCACCATCTATACAGACCTACCATACACCACCATCTATACAGACTTACCATACACCACCATCTATACAGACCTACCATACACCACCATCTATACAGACCTACCATACACCACCATCTATACAGACCTACCATACACCACCATCTATCAGACTTACCATACACCACCATCTATACAGACCTACCATTCACCTCCATCTATACAGACCTACCATACACCACCATCTATACAGACCTACCATACACCACCATCTATCAAACTTACCATACACCACCATCTATACAGACCTACCATTCACCACCATGTATACAGACCTACCATTCACCACCATCTATATAGACCTACCATTCACCACCATCTATACATACCTACCATTCACCACCATCTACATAGACCTACCATTCACCTCCATCCACACAGGGCCACCCTGCACTCCCACCCATCACCTTAATAGAGAGAGATAATTAACTTCCACTAGACCGTCAGCCAGCCACTCCTGTCAGAGCCACAACAACACCAGACCGTCAGCCAGCCACTCCTGTCAGAGCCACAACAACACCAGACCGTCAGTCAGCCACTCCTGTCAGAGCCACAACAACACCAGACCGTCAGCCAGCCACTCCTGTCAGAGCCACAACAACACCAGACCGTCAGCCAGCCACTCCTGTCAGAGCCACAACAACACCAGACCGTCAGCCAGCCACTCCTGTCAGAGTCTCAACAACACCAGACCGTCAGTCAGCCACTCCTGTCAGAGCCACAACAAGTCAGTATGTTACTCCTGTCAGAGTCTCAGAAGAGAATCACAGTGCTTCATCAGTCACAGGCTTAGAACAGGGTCAGTGCAGGTCTGCTACACCTGTCAAAGCCTTTGTATAAAACTATTCACAGCAGCATCACTAGTTCAATCTGATAATCTTGCTTTAGTTAAGAGTCAGCATGCCAAACCACCCACATCCCCAGTACAGAGCATTTCCTCCGAAACATCAGTACATGGGCAGTCTGCTGCACCCAAAACGTCTTCCACACCAAGCCAATATCCTGCTGACACTGACTGGCCCGTCATCAGACCATTCCCACTCTCTAGGCAGGATATGATGTCAGAACCTCCGATAAAAAGGCAGAATATGAAATCAGAGAGACAGGATGTGACATCAGAGCCTCAGAGAGACAGGAAGTGACGTCAGCGCCTCAGAAAAACAGGATATGAATATCAGAGCCTCAGATGGCGAGACAGGACATGACATCAGAGCCTCAGATGGTGAGACAGGACACGACATCAGAGCCTCAGATGGCGAGACAGGACATGACATCAGAGCCTCAGATGGCGAGACAGGACATGACATCAGAGCCTCAGATTGCGAGACAGGACATGACATCAGAGCCTCAGATGGCGAGACAGGACATGACATCAGAGCCTCAGATGGCGAGACAGGACACGACATCAGAGCCTCAGATGGCGAGACAGGACATGACATCAGAGCCTCAGATGGCGAGACAGGACATGACATCAGAGCCTCAGATGGCGAGACAGGACACGACATCAGAGCCTCAGATGGCGAGACAGGACATGACATCAGAGCCTCAGATTGCGAGACAGGACACGACATCAGAGCCTCAGATGGCGAGACAGGACACGACATCAGAGCCTCAGATGGCGAGACAGGACATGACATCAGAGGGAAGAGCTCCAGCTCTGGTGTTCTGTCACTGAAACACAGAGGACAGTAGATGATGTGACACAGGGGAGGACAGTAAAGCACGAGACACAGGAAGTAATTGAAACACAGGAGAGGTCATTAAAGGATGCGACACAGTGTAGGGGGACCTTAAAGGATGTGACACAGGAAGTAACTGGATCTCCGAGTCAGATGGGCCCAGTAGAGCCTTCATCATTGTCGTGTCGCGTCGGCTGCCGGTGGCTATTGCTGTCAAACAAAGAAGTCCGCTTAAGCTGTACCTTGATTAGAAGTCTTTACTCATTATCACAAGCTTACAGCATAAGTTTACAGACTCGCGAGGTCTGGAGAGCAGTGTCCTCCAATTCTAATGGCTGCTCTGCCCTTTCTGTGTCTAGCCCCTATTTATAAACAATGCAAAAAGATGGGTGGCTCCCTCTTCTGGCCAATCACCAGTCTCCCCTGTCTACAACACTCTTCCTGTCTGTTGTATGTGGCGTTACACTAAAACATTCCCTCTTGATACTAAAATCAACATTCTTTCAGTTCCACTTAAAAACATTTAACAACAGCATAATCCCAATACACGACATCATCACAACATGAGAACAACAGAAGTTTCTCTGGTGATGAAGAGTTTCAGCATGTTGTCATGACCAGGACCAGCCCCCAGACACTCTGTCTGATCCTCTAACTGAGACTGAGACATCACAGATGATGGAAGCGGCTCCTCTAACCAACACAGAGCAGCAACTGGTTGTGTTTCACCTGACCCAGGATTATCTCCTCAGAACCACCCAGACACCAACACCGTCCTGGAGACCTCAGGACTTCCTTTCCAGAACCACCCAGACACCAACAACATCCTAGAGACTTCAGGACTTCCTTTCCAGAACCACCCAGACACCAACAACATCCTAGAGACTTCAGGACTTCCTTTCCAGAACCACCCAGACACCAACAACATCCTAGAGACTTCAGGATTATCTCCCCAGATCCACCTAGACTCTATCAACATGCCTGAGAACCGGGGTAACTCAGTCTAGAATTCCCCAGAACCACACAGGCTCCAGCTATGCCACAGAACCACATAGACGATGTCAACATGACTCCAGCTCTGCCTCCGAACCGGGGAAACCCAGTCTAGAACTCCCCAGAACAACACAGACATCAACACTGTCAAAGAGACTCTGCTTCAGAACCACACAGACTCACTGTGTATGGTTTGGTACAGACCGTGACTTCAGGATACCTTCCCCAGAACCACACAGACACCAACACAGTCACAATGCTGCATCAGAACCACAAGGTCACTTATCAATGTGACTCCAGTGACTCCAGCTATGCCTCGGAGAACACAAGTCACAGTGACTCCTGGATACACTCCAAAGAACCACACAGACACTATCAATGTGACTCCAGTTAGTCTATCTCTGTCTCAGAGAACACCAGGTGGTGCTGCTGGCTCTCTGGGAAGTGTGGAACCAGCCAGGAGACAGATGGAGACAGGAGAAGAACAAGGCCTCCCTCTGCGCCTCCCTCTGCGCCTCCTCTCCCGAGGAGCACCTCCTCCTTTCTCCGGAGAGGACAGTCAGTGAAGGAGTCAGCCTCTCCCATCAGGTCTGGACTGACCGGGGCCTTGGTACTGCTGAGAAGAAGGTTGTCTTCCTCCCTAGCAAGACTGCTTCATCTCCCCACAACCACGTCTGGGACAGTCCTGGAGAACCTTACCCACCTGCACCGCTGGTCTTTCCTGGTCTCCTACCTGGAGCACCCAACTGACCTGCACCACTGGTCTTTCCTGGTCTCCTACCTGGAGCACCCAACTGACCTGCAGCCGACCACAGTCCCACAACTGGTTACACCTCTTATTATCATGTATTGGTTCATATTCTAACACTGACTCTTGGTGAAGTCAAAAAATTAATTTAGTAAAATGCTCAAAACGGAAATGTATGAACCAGTTGAGTATCATGAAAGCTGTGGAATAATTTCAGTATGTTTCTTTTGTCTCCACAAGGTGGCAGAAGGCGATCATAGTTCCTTTGTACCAGTTGATTGGAAACGTCAAGCATAGCTTGTTGAACTCTTAACATGGGTTTAGCCTTGATGCCTTGTGCTCTGTCTAACTCTACGTTTTAGGAGGGTGGTTATAGTTTACACTTAAACAGCAACAACCCTGCTACTGTCACATCCTTTAAGACAGTCAGCTTAGCATCAGTCCTAGGGTCCCAAATGGCACCCTAATCCCTATGTAGTTGACCAGGCCCTGGTCAAAAGTAGTGCACTACATAGGGAACAGAGTGCCATTTGTGACACAGACATCGAACCTGGGGCTTCACAGTCAGGTTAACCTCTGACCCCTTAGTGGAGCAGGGGTTTGTGTGAGATGATACCTCAGGGTTGATCCTAGGAGAGGACTTTTAGTTTGAAATCTGATCCTCTGGCTTCATTGCGCGGACAGGGTAGAAGAGGAGGTTTATGATCAACAACTCATGGTGTGATTGTAGGCATGTACAAACCCTTCAGAGTTTCTACGTTCCCCTGACCTGGAATCACGATCAAATGCAGACCCCATTATCTCCCGAGAGAATTCACAGCTGTTTGTATCACTGCTGTGTACATCCACCCACAAGCCGACACCGCGCTGGCCCTCAAAGAATTACACGGGACTTTGAACAAATTGGAAACAGCATATCCCAATGCTTCGTTCAATGTAGCCCTTTTCATTCAATGTAGCCCTTTCCTGCAGTCAAATGACCAAATCGCCCTCTAGTGGCCTCATGGGTGGAATGTTGTTAATATTTTTCATAATTTCATAATTAATAAAAATACAAATCAAATAAAACCGAGAAAATCCTGTGTTTTTATGTCAAAAGGTTTTGTTATATTTCAGTCTTCTGTGATGTATATAAAGTGTAATATTGGGATGCAAACTCAACATTTGAATACATTTCAACTCTATATCTTAGGTGTCTTCTTTTGTTAAGCCCATAACCATGTGTGTGAGGTGTATACTTTTGTTTCAAAGTAGATTTGTTTAAGACTACCAAGAAACACTCTGTGTGACCCTGATTTAGGCCACTGCAGTAAAAGGTTAAGAAAAATTATCCCGAAATTCCACCAACACATCTCTTGCCTTCACTCGCAGGAATAAAATACATTGGTTCATTGTTATTCGCCATTTTAATAGGGACACAAAGCCCTCCATCTCCTCCCTTGGCAAATTAGACCACGACTCCATTCTGCTCATGCCCGCCTATAGGCAGGAATTAAAACAGGAAGCACCCGTGTTTAGGTCTGTCCAATGCTGGTCTGACCAATCGGAATCCATTCTACAGGACTGTTTTGATCATTGCGGACTGGGATATGTTCTGCGGATTACGGGCTCCCGATCTCTGTAGTTGACGTGTGTAGAACCTTCAAGCGTGTCAACCCTCGCAAGGCCGATGGCTCGGATGGCATCCCAAGCCAAGTCCTCAGAGCATGCAGCTGGCTGAAGTGTTTATTGACATATTCAACCTATCCCTGTCCCAGTCTGTCTTCCCCACATTCTTCAAGATGTCCACCATTGTTCCTGTACCCAAGCAAGCCAAGGTAACTGAACTAAATGACTATCGCCCCGTAGCACTCACTTCTGTCATGATGAAGTGCTTTGAAAGTCAAGGACCATATCACCTCCACCCTACCCGACACCCTTGACCCTTGACCCACTACGATTTCACTATGATTTCCATACCACCCCAACAGAGCCACAGATCACGCAATCGCCGTTGCACTGGACAAGATTAATAACTGTGTGAGAATGCTGTTCATTGACTACAGCTCAGCTTTTAACGCCATAATATGCTCCAAGCTCGTCACTAAATTCAGGGCATTGGGTCTTAACTCCTCCCTGTGTAACTGGATCCTAGATTTCCTGACGGGCCGACCCCAGGTGGTGAGGGTAGGAACAACACCTCCGCCACGCTGATCCTCAACACTGCGTTGCCTCAACTCCAACTCAATCGTCAAGTTTGCTGATGACACGACAGTGGTAGGCCTGATTACCAACAACGATGAGAAAACCTACAGGGAGGAGGTGAGGGCCCTGGCGGAGTGGTGCCAGGAAAATAACCTCTCCCTCAATGTCAACCAAACGAAGTAGCTTATCGTCGACTACAGGAGACAGCAGAGGGAGCATGCCCCCATCCACATCGACGGGGCATCAGTGGATAGGGTCAAAAGCTTCAAGTTCCTCAGCGTGCACATCACTGAGGACCTGAAATAGTCTCACCACATTGACATCGTGGTGAAGAAGGCACAACAGTGCCTATACAACCCCAGGCGGCTGAAGGAATTTGTCTTGGCCCTAAGACCCTCACAAACTTCTACAGATGCACCATTGAGAGCATTCTGTCGGGCTGCACACATATTTAACCCCTTAATTTTGTTGCCACAAAACTACGTCCATACTTCCATTCATTTGTATGGGTTACCTTCAGACGAGTCCCGCGACACTTGTGGTCGTAGAGCAAAAAGGAGAACAGTCTCCCCTTTCCATAGGAGGAGGGAGATGGAGAGGAGGTAGAGGGGGTTAGATGAGGGGTAATTATGACCGTAGAGGGTCTTCCAGGAAGGTTAAAGGGTTCTTTAGGGGGACTCACTGTGCCTGTCTCTTTTCCAGCCGTCTCACATACGGTCTGAAATATAAACTGTCACGCGTCTTAAAGCTACTCTGCACAGAGACACACGCAAGAGTTCAGCCAAACTCAATACACGCACACATGCACGCACACGCACACGCACGCACACACACACACACACACACACACACACACACACACACACACACACACACACACACACACAAACCCCACCCACCCACCCACAGCAACAGAGCAGTTGTTTCTCATCAGAATAATTACCTCTGTATCCAGTGGTATAATGTATAGCCCCAGATGTTAGTCTGTGTGTCCGTGTATATGTTAGGAAGCACTCACTACATTTGTGTTTTTATGGCTGGGTGAGCAGTGAACCATGGCTTCTGGGAGACAGGTCTGTATCCCAAATGGCAGCCCCCCCCCATTCCCTATATAGCCCACTACTGTGGGACTTGGTCAAAAGGCTACAGGGAAGTGATATTTAACCAGGGGTACTAGGACCCCTGGGGGTAGTTGGTCTATCCACAGGGTGTACATGAGAAGACTCATGAGACCATAGGCTTACTGGTGCATGGGGTAATCCGGGCAGAGCAGAATTCAGTCGGCGGTAGAGTAGCCGAAAAAAGGTTGGGAATCACTGCTATAGTGACTAGTGTTGGGCTGACCTATACATACAGTGAGGGGAAAAAAGTATTTGATCCCCTGCTGATTTTGTACGTTTGCCCACTGACAAAGAAATGATCAGTCAATAATTTTAATGGTAGGTTTATTTGAACAGTGAGAGACAGAATAAAAACAAAAAAATCCAGAAAAAACGCATGTCAAAAATGTTATAAATTGATTTGCATTTTAATGAGGGAAATAAGTATTTGACCCCCCTCTCAGTCAGAAACATTTCTGCCTCCCAGGTGTCTTTTATACAGGTAACGACCTGAGATTAGGAGCACACTCTTAAAGGGAGTGCTCCTAATCTCAGTTTGTTACCTGTATAAAAGACACCTGTCCATAGAAGCAATCAATCAATCAGATTCCAAACTCTCCACCATGGCCAAGACCAAAGAGCTCTCCATGGATGTCAGGGACAAGATTGTAGACCTACACAAGGCTGGAATGGGCTACAAGACCATCGCCAAGCAGCTTGGTGAGAAGGTGCCAACAATTGGTGCAATTATTCGCAAATGGAAGAAACACAAAAGAACTGTCAATCTCCCTCGGCCTGGGGCTCCATGCAAGATCTCACCTCGTGGAGTTGCAATGATCATGAGAACGGTGAGGAATCAGCCCATAACTACACGGGAGGATCTTGTCAATGATCTCAAGGCAGCTGGGACCATAGCCACCAAGAAAACAATGGGTAACACACTACGCTGTGAAGAACTGAAATCCTGCAGCGCCCGCAAGGTCCCCCTGCTCAAGAAAGCACATATACAGGCCCGTCTGAAGTTTGCCAGTGAACATCTGAATGATTCAGAGGAGAACTGGGTGAGTGTTGTGGTCAGATGAGACCAAAATGGAGCTCTTTGGCATCAACTCAACTCGCAGTGTTTGGAGGAGGAGGAATGCTGCCTATGACCCCAAGAACACCATCACCACCGTCAAACATGGAGGTGGAAACATTATGCTTTGGGGGTGTTTTTCTGCTAAGGGGACAGGACAACTTCACCGCATCAAAGGGACGATGGACGGGGCCATGTGCTGTCAAATCTTGGGTGAGAACCTCCTTCCCTCAGCCAGGGCATTGAAAATGGGTCGTGGATGGCTATTCCAGCATGACAATGACCCAAAACACACGGCCAAGGCCACAAACGAGTGGCTCAAGAAGAAGTACATTAAGGTCCTGGAGTGGCCTAGCCAGTCTCCAGACCTTAATCCCATAGAAAATCTGTGGAGGGAGCTGAAGGTTCGAGTTGCCAAACATCAGCCTCGAAACCTTAATGACTTGGAGAAGATCTGCTAAGAGGAGTGGGACAGAATCCCTCCTGAGATGTATGCAAACCTGGTGGCCAACTACAAGAAACGTCTGACCTCTGTGATTGCCAACAAGGGTTTTGCCACCAAGTACTAAGTCATGTTTTGCAGAGGGGTCAAATACTTATTTCCCTCATTAAAATGAAAATCAATTTATAACATCTTTGACATGCGTTTTTCTGGATTTTTTTGTTTTTATTCTGTCTCTCACTGTTCAAATAAACCTACCATTAAAATTATAGACTGATCATGTCTTTGTCAGTGGGCAAACGTACAAAATCAGCAGGGGATCAAATATCAATCAATCAATCAATTTTATTTTATATAGCCCTTCTTACATCAGCTAATATCTCGAAGTGCTGTACAGAAACCCAGCCTAAAACCCCAAACAGCTAGTAATGCAGGTGTAGAAGCACGGTGGCTAGGAAAAACTCCCTAGAAAGGCAAAACCTAGGAAGAAACCTAGAGAGGAACCAGGCTATGAGGGGTGGCCAGTCCTCTTCTGGCTGTGCCGGGTGGAGATTATAACAGAACCATGCCAAGATGTTCAAAAATGTTCATAAGTGACAAGCATGGTCAAATAATAATCAGGAATAAATCTCAGTTGGCTTTTCATAGCCGATCATTAGAGTTTAAAACAGCAGGTCTGGGACAGGTAGGGGGTTCCATAACCGCAGGCAGAACAGTTTAAACTGGAATAGCAGCAAGGCCAGGCGGACTGGGGACAGCAAGGAGTCACCACGGCCGGTAGTCCCGACGTATGGTCCTAGGGCTCAGGTCTCTCAGTTGGCTTTTCATAGCCGATCATTTAGAGTTGAAAACAGCAGGTCTGGGACAGGTAGGGGTTTTCGTAGCCGCAGGCAGAACAGTTGAAACTGGAATAGCAGCAAGGCCAGGCGGACTGGGGACAGCAAGGTGTCATCATGCCCGGTAGTCCTGACGTATGGTCCTAGGGCTCAGGTTCTCAGAGAGAAAGAGAGAACGAGAGAATTAGAGAGAGCATACTTAAATTCACACAGGACACTGGATAAGACAGGAGAAGTACTCCAGGTATAACCAACTAACCCCAGCCCCCGACACATAAACTACTGCAGCATAAATACTGGAGGCTGAGACAGGAGCGGTCCGGAGACACTGTGGCCCCATCCGAAGAAACCCCGGACAGGGCCAAACAGGAAGGATATAACCCCACCCACTCCGCCAAAGCACAGCCCCCGCACCACTAGAGGGATATCCCCAACCACCAACTTACAATCCTGAGACAAGGCCGAGTATAGCCCACAGAGGTCTCCACCACAGCACAAACCAAGGGGGGCGCCAACCCAGACAGGAAGATCACGTCAGTAACTCAACCCCACTCAAGTGACGCACCCCTCCCAGGGACGGCATGAAAGAGCACCAGCAAGCCAGTGACTCAGCCCCTGCAACAGGGTTAGAGGCAGAGAACCCCAGTGGAGAGGGGAACCGGCCCGGCAGAGACAGCAAGGGCTGTTCGTTGCTCCAGCCTTTCCGTTCACCTTCACACTCCTGGGCCAGACTACACTCAATCATATGACCTACTGAAGAGATAAGTCTTCAGTAAAGACTTAAAGGTTGAGACCGAGTCTGCGTCTCTCACATGGGTAGGCAGACTGTTCCATAAAAATGGAGATCTATAGGAGAAAGCCCTGCCTCCCGCTGTTTGCTTAGAAATTCTAGGGACAATTAGGAGGCCTGCGTCTTGTGACCGTAGCGTACGTATTGGTATGTACGGCAGGACCAACTCGGAAAGATAGGTAGGAGCAAGCCCATGTAACGCTTTATAGGTTAACAGTAAAACCTTGAAATCAGCCCTTGCCTTAACAGGAAGCCAGTGTAGGGAAGCTAGCACTGGAGTAATATGATCAAATTTCTTGGTTCTAGTCAGGATTCTAGCAGCCGTATTTAGCACTAACTGAAGTTTATTTAGTGCTTTATCCGGTAGCCGGAAAATAGAGCATTGCAGTAGTCTAATCTAGAAGTAACAAATGCATGGATTAATTTTTCTGCATCATTTTTGGACAGAAAATTTCTGATTTTTGCAATGTTACGTAGATGGAAAAAGCTGTCCTTGAAACAGTCTTGATATGTTCGTCAAAAGAGAGATCAGGGTCAAGAGTAACGCCTAGGTCCTTCACAGTTTTATTTGAGACGACTTTACAACCATCAAGATGAATTGTCAGATTTAACAGAAGATCTCTTTGTACTTTTTTCCCTCATTGTAGGTGAATAGTGTGGGGCCAATACATAGCTGAGAGGGGACTGTCTGTATATTATACAACAGATAAATAAGGCCGTCTTCTTCTTTAATCAACTCCTGCGTGTTGAGACAGGCTTGTTGCCCCATAGGGAAATGTGTCTGGCAACAATACAGGCCATAATAATACAAGATATACACTTCACTACTATACACTTCACTGATATACACTTCACTGATATACACTTCACTGATATACACTTCACTGATATACACTTCACTACTATACACTTCACTGATATACACTTCACTGATATACACTTCACTGATATACACTTCACTGGTATACACTTCACTAATATACAATTTACTAATATACACTTCACTAACATACACTTCACTAATATACACTTCACTGATATACACTTCACTGATATACACTTCACTGATATACACTTCACTACTATACACTTCACTGATATACACTTCACTGATATACACTTCACTGATATACACTTCACTGGTATACACTTCACTAATATACAATTTACTAATATACACTTCACTAACATACACTTCACTAATATACACTTCACTGGTATACACTTCACTAATATACAATTTACTAATATACACTTCACTAACATACACTTCACTAACATACACTTCACTAATATACACTTCACTGATATACACTTCACTAATATACACTTCCCTGATATACACTTCACTACTATACACTTCATTGATATACATTTCACTGATATACATTTCATTGATATACATTTCACTAATATACACTTCAATAATATACATTTCACTAATATACACTTCACTACCATACACTTCATTGATATACATTTCACTGATATACATTTCATTGATATACATTTCACTAATATACACTTCACTGATATACATTTCACTAATATACATTTCACTAATATACACTTCACTGGTATACACTTCACTGATATACATTTCACTAATATACATTTCACTAATATACACTTCACTAATATACACTTCACTGATATACATTTCACTAATATACATTTCACTAATATACACTTCCCTGATATACACTTCACTGATATACACTTCACTAATATACACTTCACTGATATACACTTCAATAATATACACTTCACTAACATACAATTCACTAATATACACTTCACTGATATACACTTCAATAATATACACTTCACTAAAATACACTTCACTGATATACACTTCAATAATATACACTTCACTAATATACACTTCACTAATATACACTTCACTGATATACACTTCAATAATATACACTTCACTAATATACACTTCACTAATATACACTTCACTGATATACACTTCACTAATATACACTTCCCTGATATACACTTCAATAATATACACTTCACTAACATACACTTCACTAATATACTCTTCACTAATATACACTTCAATGATATACACTTCACCAATATACACTTCACTGATATACACTTCACTAATATACACAACACTGATATACACTTCACTACTATACACTTCATTGATATACACTTCCCTGATATACACTTCACTAACATACACTTCACTAATATACACTTCACTGATATACATTTCATTGATATACATTTCACTAATATACACTTCACTGATATACATTTCACTAATATACATTTCACTAATATACACTTCACTGATATACACTTCACTAATATACACTTCACTGATATACACTTCACTACTATACATTTCACTGGTATACATTTCACTGATATACACTTCACTACTATACACTTCACTGATATACACTTCACTGGTATACACTTCACTAATATACAATTTACTAATATACACTTCACTAACATACACTTCACTAATATACACTTCACTGATATACACTTCACTAATATACACTTCCCTGATATACACTTCAATAATATACACTTCACTAACATACACTTCATTAATATACACAACACTGATATACACTTCACTAATATACACTTCACTGATATACACTTCAATAATATACATTTCACTAATATACACTTCACTACTATACACTTCATTGATATACACTTCAATAATATACACTTCACTAACATACACTTCATTAATATACACAACACTGATATACACTTCACTAATATACACTTCACTGATATACATTTCATTGATATACATTTCACTAATATACACTTCACTGATATACATTTCACTAATATACATTTCACTAATATACACTTCACTGGTATACACTTCACTGATATACACTTCCCTGATATACACTTCCCTGATATACACTTCACTGATATACACTTCACTAATATACACTTCACTGATATAGACTTCAATAATATACACTTCACTAACATACACTTCACTAATATACACTTCACTGATATACACTTCAATAATATACACTTCACTAAAATACACTTCACTGATATACACTAAATAATATACACTTCACTAATATACACTTCACTAATATACACTTCACTGATATACACTTCAATAATATACACTTCACTAATATACACTTCACTAATATACACTTCCCTGATATACACTTCAATAATATACACTTCACTAATATACACTTCACTAATATACACTTCAATGATATACACTTCACCAATATACACTTCACTGATATACATTTCACTAATATACACAACACTGATATACACTTCCCTGATATACACTTCACTAACATACACTTCACTAATATACACTTCACTAATATACACTTCCCTGATATACACTTCCCTGATATACACTTCACTGATATACACTTCACTAATATACACTTCACTGATATAGACTTCAATAATATACACTTCACTAACATACACTTCACTAATATACACTTCACTGATATACACTTCAATAATATACACTTCACTAAAATACACTTCACTGATATACACTAAATAATATACACTTCACTAATATACACTTCACTAATATACACTTCACTGATATACACTTCAATAATATACACTTCACTAATATACACTTCACTAATATACACTTCCCTGATATACACTTCAATAATATACACTTCACTAATATACACTTCACTAATATACACTTCAATGATATACACTTCACCAATATACACTTCACTGATATACATTTCACTAATATACACAACACTGATATACACTTCCCTGATATACACTTCACTAACATACACTTCACTAATATACACTTCACTGATATACATTTCATTGATATACATTTCACTAATATACACTTCACTGATATACATTTCACTAATATAGATTTCACTAATATACACTTCACTGATATACACTTCACATATATACACTTCACTGATATACACTTCACTACTATACATTTCACTGGTATACACTTCACTGATATACACTTCACTACTATACACTTCACTGGTATACACTTCACTGATATACACTTCACTAATGTACACTTCTCTATCCCCCTCTACCTCCTCTCTATCCCCCTCTACCTCCTCTCTATCCCCCTCTACTTCCTCTCTATCCCCCTCTACCTCCTCTCTATCCCCCTCTACCTCCTCTCCATCCCCTCTACCTCCTCTCTATCCCCTCTACCTCCTCTCTATCCCCTCTACCTCCTCTCTATCCCCCTCTACCTCCTCTCTATCCCCTCTACCTCCTCTCTATCCCCCTCTACCTCCTCTCTATCCCCCTCTACCTCCTCTCTATCCCCCTCTACCTCCTCTCTATCCCCCTCTACCTCCTCTCCATCCCCCTCTACCTCCTCTCTATCCCCTCTACCTCCTCTCTATCCCCCCTACCTCCTCTCTATCCCCCCCATCTCTACCTCCTCTCTATCCCCTCTACCTCCTCTCTATCCCCCTCTACCTCCTCTCTATCCCCCTCTACCTCCTCTCCATCCCCCTCTACCTCCTCTCTATCCCCTCCCCTCACCTCCTCTCTATCCCCTCTACCTCCTCTCTATCCCCTCTACCTCCTCTCTACCCCCTTAGCCCTCCTCTCTATCCCCTCTACCTCCTCTCTATCCCCCTCTACCTCCTCTCTATCCCCCTCTACCTCCTCTCTATCCCCTCTACCTCCTCTATATCTCCTCTACCTCCTCTCTATCCCCCTCTACCTCCTCTCTATCCCCCTACCTCCTCTCTATCCCCCCACACCTCCTCTCTATCCCCCTCTACCTCCTCTCTACCCCCTTAGCCCTCCTCTCTATCCCCTCTACCTCCTCTCTATCCCCCTCTACCTCCTCTCTATCCCCCTCTACCTCCTCTCTATCCCCTTCTACCTCCTCTCTATCCCCCTCTACCTCCCTCTCTATCCCCTCCTCCTCCTCTCTATCCCCTCTACCTCCTCTCTATCCTCTACCTCCTCTCATCCCCACCTCCCTCTCACCTCCCCTCTACCTCCACTCTATCCCCTCCTCTCTATCCCCTCTACCTCCTCTCTATCCCCTCTACCTCCTCTCTATCCCCCCACCTCCTCTCTACCCCCCTACCCTCCTCTCTATCCCCTCTACCTCCTCTCTATCCCCCCTCTACCTCCTCTCTATCCCCCATCTACCTCCTCTCTATCCCCCTCTACCTCCTCTCTATCCCCTCTACCTCCTCTCTATCCCCTCTACCTCCTCTCTATCCCCCTCTACCTCCTCTCTATCCCCTCTACCTCCACTCTATCCCCCCCTCTACCTCCTCTCTATCCCCTCTACCTCCTCTCTATCCCCTCTACCTCCTCTCTATCCCCCTCTACCTCCTCTCTATCCCCCTCTACCTTCTCTCTATCCCCTCTACCTCCTCTCTATCCCCTCTACCTCCTCTCTATCCCCCTCTACCTCCTCTCAATCCCCCTCTACCTCCTCTCTGTCCCCCCTGCCCTCCTCTCTACCCCCTTAGCCCTCCTCTCTAACCCCCTAGACCTCATTTTACATTTTTACATTTTAGTCATTTAGCAGACGCTCTTATCCAGAGCGACTTACAGTTAGTGAGTGCATACATTATTTTAATTTTTTTCATACTGGCCCCCCGGGGGAATCGAACCCACAACCCTGGCTCTACTGTCAAGTTCTCCTCTTGTTCACCATCCAAAGGCCACAGGGACAACTCAAATTTCCGACTCAATCTTTTTTATTTTTAGTTTGCTTTCAGTTGATTGGTCTGTCCAGTAAATTAGCCAGTAAATTAGGTTGTAAACCTTTAAAGACAGAACAAAAAGTTACCATCTTAATTAAACATTTTAATGAACTTAAATTAGTTTAAACATTTAAATAAACATTCTAAATAACTTAAATGAATTAACCATTGGCGTCTTTGGACTCAACCTGTGAGTGAACTTGGAGTCTTCTCTCTGAAGTTTGTTCTTCTGAATGACTGTGTCACGAGTTGCTAAGCCAGAACCCAGAAGCAGACCAGGACAAGGTAAGTTGAAACGAAGGTGAGTGTTTATTTACAAGTTCAAGAGTGATGCTGAATAATCCAGGGAACAGAGCGGGCGGCGTTGATTAGTTGTTGGGGGTGCAGTGGTTGATCCCATCCTGGGTCGGCAGCCGCCGACCACCAGGCAGAGGTTGGATGAAGGTTCCGGACGGGTGACTGCAGATGGAACAAAACGGGGGTAAGTAAGCAACAAACCAACAAGGTGCAAAAACAACAAAACTAACGCTAGGCTTTAATACTGATACTCTGGTAAACCTACTGTTCATGGCTAACGATCCGGCAGGGGAATGGATGTTAGGCCAGAGCCTAAGAAGGGTGATGATCAGGACCAGGTGTGCAGATTGCTGATGGGATGCAGGTGCGGAAATCAAGAGAGCTCCCCGGAGCGTTCCCGAACCCTCGGGAAACTGGAGATCACGAACAGAAAAACTAGTCACCAGACAGGACCCGACTCAGACTGCCGGGATCGTTACAGTACCCCCCTCCGACCGAACGCCACCGGGCGGACTCCCGGAGCGCCAGGATGGAGGCGGTAGAAGTCACTGATGAGGTCAGCATCTAGGACCTGTCGCCGCGGAATCCAACTCCTCTCTTCAGGACCATACCCCTCCCAGTCCACGAGATACTGGAAACCCCGGCCCCGCCGTCTGGAATCCATGATGCGACGCACCGTGTAGGCAGGACCACCTCCGATCATCCGAGGAGGAGGAGGAGGAGGCGGAGGAGGCAACAGAGGACTGAGGAAAACAGGCTTGAGGCAGGAGACATGAAAGGTGGGATGGACTCTGAGCGTCCTCGGGAGTTTGAGTCGAACTGCCACCGGATTGATCACCTTCTCCACCACAAACGGACCAATGAACTTCGGTAACAACTTCCTAGACTCAGTCCGTAACGGAAGATCCCGTGTGGCCAACCAGACCCTATCTCCGATGGAATAGGTGGGAGCGGGGATCCGGCGACGATTCGCCTGGAGCTGATACCGTCCGAAACTCTAAGGAGTGCCTTTCTGGCCCGATGCCAGGTCCGGTGGCAACGACGAATATGGGCCTGAACAGAAGGCACTGAGAGCTCCTTCTCCTGAGAAGGGAACAGGGGAGGTTGGTAGCCATACAGGCACTGGAAGGGAGACATCCCAGTGGCAGATGTAGGGAGAGTATTGTGGGCATACTCAACCCAAGGCAACTGAGAGACCCAGGAGGTGGGGGTTGGAAGAGACCAGGCAGCGTAGCGTGGATTCCATCTTCTGGTTGGCTCTCTCCGCCTGACCATTGGATTGGGGGTGAAAACCAGATGTGAGACTGACTGTAGCTCCAATGGCCAAACAGAAGGACTTCCAGACAGCAGAGGTAAACTGAGGGCCACGGTCGGAAACGATATCACTGGGCAAACCGTGGACCCTGAAAACCTCCCTAACCAGGATCTCGGACGTCTCCGAGGCAGAGGGAAGCTTGGCAATTGGCACAAAGTGGGCGAACTTGCTGAATCTGTCCACGATAGTCAGAACGACCGTGTTCCCCTCAGAAGCGGGCAGCCCAGTGACGAAGTCCAGGGCCAGATGCGACCATGGTCGCCGGGGAATAGGAAGGGGGGTGAAGTAGTCCAGAGCTGGGCCGATTGGTACTCTTATTCTGCGCACACACTGGACAGGCAGCAACAAAACCCCGAGTATCCTCGGCCATGGCAGGCCACCAAAAACGCTCTGCGAAGAAACGCCATTGTCCGAGCCACGCCAGGGTGACAAGCCATCTTGCTGGCGTGGGACCATTTGAGGACAGCAGGACGAACCGACTCAGGCACAAACAACCGACCGGGTGGACCGTTACCGGGACCGGGCTGAGTCCGAAGGGCCGCCAGCACCTCCTCCTCAATCTTCCACATAACTGCTCCCACGACGCAGTTCCGGGGAGAATTGTCTCGGTCTTGGACCCACTCTCCTCCGTCTTGGAGAACATCCGGGACAAGGCGTCCGCCTTGCCGTTCTTAGATCCAGGTCGGAACGCCAGGGAAAACTTGAATCGTCCGAAAAACAACGCCCACCTGGCCTGACGGGAGTTGAGACGTTTAGCCGATTGCACGTAAGCAAGATTCTTGTGGTCAGTCCAGACAATAAACGGTTGCTCCGCCCCCTCCAACCAGTGGCGCCACTCCTCCAAGGCAAGTTTCACCGCGAGAAGCTCCCGGTTACCCACATCGTAATTCCTCTCCGCAGGCGAAAGGCGACGAGTAGTAGGCGCAGGGATGGAGTTTACTGTCCGTGGAGCATCGCTGCGACAGGATGGCGCCAACTCCCACATCAGACGCTCCACTTCAACGACGAACTGACGGGCCGTGTCCGGTTGAGAGAGAATCGGTGCGTTGGTGAATCGCCTCTTCAAATCCAGAAACGCTCGATCCGCCTCCGGATTCCACTTGAAGGTCCTGATACTGGAAGTCAAGGCAGTTAACGGAGCGGCCACACGGCTGTAATCCCGGATGAATCTGCGGTAGAAATTCGCAAACCCCAAAAATCTCTGGAGCTGCAATCTCGTACCGGGCTGGGCCCATTCCAGAACCGCTCTAACCTTCTCCTGGTCCATCCTAATCTCTCCCCTGGAGATGATGTACCCGAGAAAGGATGTCGTGTGGGCGTGAAACTCGCACTTCTCGGCCTTCACGAACAGGCGATTCTCCAACAATCGCTGCAGAACCTGCCGGACATGCTGGACGTGGTCGGAAGGTTCCTTCGAGAAGATCAGAATGTCATCCAGGTAAACAAACACAAAGAGACCGATCATATCTCTCAGGACGTCGTTCACCATACTCTGGAATACCGCTGGAGCATTGGTCAGTCCAAACGGCATCACCTGATACCGAGTGACCCATCGGTGTATTGAAACCCCGTCAACCACTCGTCCCCCTCTCTGATCCGGACCATGTGATACGCATTGCGTAGGTCTAGCTTGGTGAACACCGTAGCACCCTGTAAGGAGTCGAAGGCAGAACTCATCAAGGGCAGGGGATACTTGTTCTTGACCGTGATGTCATTCAACCCCCGATAATCAATACACGGTCGAAGAGAGCCATCCTTCTTACCCACAAAGAAGAATCCTGCCCCCAGGGGTGATGACGAGGGACGAACGAGACCAGCAGCTAGGGACTCCTTGATGTAGGTCTCCAAAGCCTCACGTTCAGGTCGGGAGATACTGTATAACCTTCCCTTGGGGTAGACAGCTCCAGGGAACAGGTTGATGGCACAATCCTATGGTCGGTGGGGAGGGAGTGACAGAGCCTTCTGCTTACTGAAAACTTCCCCAAATCGTGATATGTCTCGGGAACCAGGGACAAATCTGGGGGTTTAGCCTCAATCACCTGACTGGGAACCGAATGGGGGCAGGCAGTCTTGAGACAGTTAGCATGACAATCAAGGCTCCAACTCGTTACCTTGCCCGTCACCCAATCGAACGTGGGATTGTGCTCCTTCAGCCAGGGGTATCCAAGGACCAGAGGAACATGGGAAGACGGCAGAATGAAGAATGAAATCATCTCAGAATGATTCCCCGACAACCGCATCTTAACCGGTTCAGTCCTCATCGTGATACGTGCCAGACTACTGCCGTTCAGAGTGGTCGCCTAATGGCTTCCGGCAATTGCTCCTTGGAAAGCCCCAGCTGTTCCACCAACTCGGCATCAAGAAAGCTTCCATCGGCACCTGAATCGATAAAAGCGTTAATCGCTAAGCTCTGATTCCTGTTCACAAGGGTAGCCGGAAACGGGGTCTGACAGAGGTACTGAGAGGTTGAAACTGGCTCGCTAAAAGTCCTCCCAACTTTAGCGAGCCGGGCAGTTTGACGACCGCCGGGAACAAGTGGAGATGTAATGTCCCGAGCTACCACAGTAGAGGCAGCAGTTGGTCTTACGTCTATGTTGACGCTCCTCCTTGGTTAACCCGTGCCGCCCCACTTGCATGGGTTCAGAATCGGGAGAGAGGACCTCTCCACTAATCCTTTGTGGTGGAGAATGATCGACGTGTTCTGGTCCACCACCCGACCCGACTGGGAACTGAAAAGCTGATCGATTGGACGGACCCCATTGCTTCTCCCTCCTTCGCTCTCGGACTCGATTATCCACCCGAATAGACAAGGCTACCAAGCTGTCCAGGTCACTAGGCTCCGGATAGGAGATCAACTCATCCTTGAGCTGCTCCGACAGACCCTGGTAAAAGGCCGCTTGCAGAGACTCCTCGTTCCACCCACTCTCCACAGCCAACGTCTTGAACTTGATCACGAAGTCGGCCACGCTGCGAGTTCCTTGGTGAAGCGAAAACAGGCGCCTAGCTGCGTCCCTTCCTCGGACGGAATGGTCGAAGAGCTTCCTCATCTCGGCCGTGAACCCCTGGTATGAAGCCATGCAGGGGTCTTGTCGTTCCCAAACGGCTGAAGCCCACTCCAGCGCTCGACCACGCAGCAACGCAATCACAAAGGCTATCCTAGCCTTGTCTGTGGCATAAGAGTAGGGCTGTAGATCGAACACTAATCCACACTGCATAAGGAAGGAACGGCATCTTCCCAGCTCCCCCTCATATTTATCCGGCGTCGGAACCTTGGGCTCACGGAAGGACACAGCTCCAGAAGCGGCAGGCGAGATGGGTGAAACCGGTAGTGGATCCTCCACCGAAACTTGCGTTGGTTCTGGACCTCCGTCAGACCGGTAGAAAGGTTCCGAACTGACAACGCGATCTCCTGTAGTACCGTGCTATGATGGCCCAACATCTTCTCCTGATGGGTAATGGCATGGCGAACAGAGTCCAGGTCCGCTGGGTTCATTACTGGCCGGATCGTTCTGTCACGAGTTGCTAAGCCAGAACCCAGAAGCAGACCAGGACAAGGTAAGTTGAAACGAAGGTGAGTGTTTATTTACAAGTTCAAGAGTGATGCTGAATAATCCAGGGAACAGAGCGGGCGGCGTTGATTAGTTGTTGGGGGTGCAGTGGTTGATCCCATCCTGAGTCGGCAGCCGCCGACCACCAGGCAGAGGTTGGATGAAGGTTCCGGACGGGTGACTGCAGATGGAACAAAACGGGGGTAAGTAAGCAACAAACCAACAAGGTGCAAAAACAACAAAACTAACGCTAGGCTCTAAGACTGATACTCTGGTAAACCTACTGTTCATGGCTAACGATCCGGCAGGGAATGGATGTTAGGCCAGAGCCTAAGAAGGGTGATGATCAGGACCAGGTGTGCAGATTGCTGATGGGATGCAGGTGCGGAAATCAAGAGAGCTCCCCGGAGCGTTCCCGAACCCTCGGGAAACTGGAGATCACGAACAGAAAAACTAGTCACCAGACAGGACCCGACTCAGACTGCCGGGATCGTTACAGACTGAGCCCCTCCATGCCTTCACAGATGCTCCAGATCAGTGAAAATGATTGATCAGGTGACAAGCAGCCGGTTTGCTGTTGCTGGTACACTCTGGGAAGTGTAGTTCTTTGACTCACTCCTGAGATTCAGCTCAACAACTGAGCTACATCCCTGCCGGCCATTCCCTCCCCTCCCCTACCCTGGACGACGCTGGGCCAATTGTGCGCCGCCCCATGGGTCTCCCGGTCGCGGCCGGCTACGACAGCCTGGATACGAACCAGGATCTCTAGTGGCACGGCTATCCACCACTGTGCCTCTTCAACCCTAGCCCTCCTCCAACCCATTAGCCCTCCTCTCTCTACCCCCTAATCCTCCTCTCTACCCCCCTAACCCTCATCTCTACCCCCTAACCCTCCTCTCTACCCCCTAACCCTCCTCTCTACCCCCTAACCCTCCTCTCTACCCCCCTAACCCTCCTCTCTACCCCCCTAACCCTCCTCTCTACCCCCTAACCCTCCTCTCTACCCCCCATAACCCTCCTCTCTACCCCCTAACCCTCCTCTCTACCCCCCTAACCCTCCTCTCTACCCCCTAACCCTCCTCTCTACCCCCTAACCCACCTCTCAACCCCCCTAACCCTCCTCTCTATCCCCCTAACCCTCCTCTCTACCCCCTAAACCTCCTCTCTACCCCCCTAACCCTCCTCTCTGTCCCCCTAACCCTCCTCTCTGTTCCCCTAGCCCTCCTCTCTGTTCCCCTATCCCTCCTCTCTGTCCACTAACCCTCCTCTCTGTCCCCCTAACCCTCCTCTCTGTCCCCCTAACCCTCCTCTCTGTCCCCCTAACCCTCCTCTCTGTCCCCCTAACCCTCCTCTCTGTTCCCCTATCCCTCCTCTCTGTTCCCCTATCCCTCCTCTCTGTCCACTAACCCTCCTCTCTGTCCCCCTAACCCTCCTCTCTGTTCCCCTATCCCTCCTCTCTGTTCCCCTATCCCTCCTCTCTGTTCCCCTATCCCTCCTCTCTGTCCACTAACCCTCCTCTCTGTCCCCCTAACCCTCCTCTCTATCCCCCTAACCCTCCTCTCTACCCCCCTAACCCTCCTCTCTATACCCCCTAAACCTCCTCTCTATCCCCCTAACCCTCCTCTCTACCCCCCTAACCCTCCTCTCTACCCCCTAACCCTCCTCTCTACCCCTAACCCTCCTCTCTATCGCCCTAACCCTCCTCTCTATCCCCCTAACCCTCCTCTCTACCCCCCTAACCCTCCTCTCTATCCCCCTAACCTTCCTCTCTGTCCCCCTAACCCTCCTCTCTACCCCCCTAACCCTCCTCTCTGTCCCCCTAACCCTCCTCTCTGTTCCCCTATCCCTCCTCTCTGTTCCCCTATCCCTCCTCTCTGTTCCCCTATCCCTCCTCTCTGTTCCCCTATCCCTCCTCTCTGTCCACTAACCCTCCTCTCTGTCCCCCTAACCCTCCTCTCTGTCCCCCTAACCCTCCTCTCTATCCCCCTAACCCTCATCTCTACCCCCCTAACCCTCCTCTCTACCCCCTAACCCTCCTCTCTACCCCCTAACCCTCCTCTCTATCGCCCTAACCCTCCTCTCTATCCCCCTAACCCTCCTCTCTACCCCCTAACCCTCCTCTCTATCCCCCTAACCCTCCTCTCTACCCCCCTAACCCTCCTCTCTACCCCCTAACCCTCCTCTCTACCCCCCTAACCCTCCTCTCTATCCCCCTAACCCTCCTCTCTACCCCCCTAACCCTACTCTCTGTCCCCCTAACCCTCCTCTCTACCCCCCTAACCCTCCTCTCTACCCCCTAACCCTCCTCTCTACCCCCCTAACCCTCCTCTCTACCCCCCTAACCCTCCTCTCTATCCCCCTAACCCTCCTCTCTACCCCCCTAACCCTCCTCTCTGTCCCCCTAGCCCTCCTCTCTATCCCCCTAACCCTCCTCTCTATCCCCCTAACCCTCCTCTCTACCCCCCTAACCCTACTCTCTGTCCCCCTAACCCTCCTCTCTACCCCCCTAACCCTCCTCTCTACCCCCCTAACCCTCCTCTCTACCCCCTAACCCTCCTCTCTACCCCCCTAACCCTCCTCTCTATCCCCCTAACCCTCCTCTCTACCCCCCTAACCCTCCTCTCTGTCCCCCTAGGCCTCCTCTCAAACCCCCTAACCCTCCTCTCTATCCCCCTAACCCTCCTCTCTACCCCCTAACCCTACTCTCTGTCCCCCTAACCCTCCTCTCTACCCCCTAACCCTCCTCTCTACCCCCTAACCCTCCTCTCTACCCCCCTAACCCTCCTCTCTACCCCCCTAGCCCTCCTCTCTGTCCCCCTAACCCTCCTCTCTACCCCCCTAACCCTCCTCTCTGTCCCACTAACCCTCCTCTCTGTCCCCCTAACCCTCCTCTCTGTCCCCCTAACCCTCCTCTCTGTCCCCCTAACCCTCCTTTCTGTCCCCCTAACCCTCCTCTCTGTCCCCCTAACCCTCCTCTCTGTCCCCCTAACCCTCCTTTCTGTCCCCCTAACCCTCCTCTCTGTTCCCCTAACCCTCCTCTCTGTCCCCCTAACCCTCCTCTCTGTTCCCCTATCCCTCCTCTCTGTTCCCCTATCCCTCCTCTCTGTTCCCCTAACCCTCCTCTCTGTTCCCCTAGCCCACCTCTCTACTCCCCTAGCCTTCCTCCTGTTGTGGAGCGGGTTCAGAGCTCCTTGGCATCCACATCACCAAGGACTTAACATGGTTCCCACAGTCGTGAAGAGGCCACATCAGCGTCTCTTCCTCCTCAGTAGGCTGAAAGAATTTGGCATGGGCCCTCGGATCCTCAAAAAGTTATACATCTGCACCATCGAGAGCATCTTGACTGGCTGCTTCACCGCTCTTTATGGCAAATGCACCACCCTCGACTTCAAAGCGCTACTGAGGGTGGTGGGACAACCCAGTACAACACTGGGGCTGAGCTCCCTTCCAACCAGGACCTCTATATCAGGCGGTGTCAGAGGAAGCCACCCAAGCCATAGACTATTCACTCTGCTGCCGTCCAGCAAACGGTACCGGAGCATCGGCTCTCAGACCAACAGGCTCTGAGACAGGTTCTACCCCCAGGCTGCTAAATAGTCAATTAATGATACCCCAACTATCTGCAATGACTGTCTTGCACTGACCCTACGAACAATCACTACACTATATACACACTATATATACACACTCACTACACTATATACACACTATATATACACTATATATACACACTATATATACACTATATATACACACTATATACACACACTATACATACACACTATATATACACACTCACTACACTATATACACACTATATATACACACTCACTACACTATATACACACTATATACACACTATATATACACACTATATACACACTATATATACACTATATATACACACTATATATACGCACTATATATACACACTATATACACACTATATATGCACTATATACACACTATATACACACTCACTAGACTATATACACACTATATATACACACTATATATACACACTATATATACACACTATATATGCACTATATACACACTATATACACACTATATATACACACTATATATACACACTATATACAAACTATATATACACAAAATATATACACACTATATACACACTATATATACACACTATATATACACACTATATACACACTATATATACACACTATATATACACACTATATATACACACTCACTAGACTATATACACACTATATACACACTATATATACACACTCACTAGACTATATACATACTATATATACACACTATATATGCACTATATACACACTATATACACACTATATATACACACTCACTAGACTATATACACACTATATATACACACTATATATGCACTATATACACACTATATACACACTATATACACACTATATATACACACTCACTAGACTATATATACACTATTTATACACACTATATATACACACTATATATACACACTATATATACACACTATATATACACTATATATACACACTATATATACACACTATATATACACACTATATATACACTATATATACACACGATATATAGAAACTATATATACACTATATATACACACTATATATACATACTATATATACACACTATATACACACTATATATGCACTATATACACACTATATACACACTATATATACACACTCACTAGACTATATACACACTATATATACACACTATATATAAACACTATATATACACTATATATACACACTATATATGCACACTATATATACACTATATATACACACTATATATACACTATATATACACTATATATACACACTATATATACACACTATATATACACACTATATATACACACTATATACACACTATATATACACACTATATATACACACTATATATACACACTATATACACACTATATATACACACTCACTAGACTATATACACACTATAGATACACACTATATATACACTATATATACACTATATATACACACTATATATACACTATATATGCACACTATATATACACACATTATATACACACTATATATACACTATATATGCACACTATATATACACACTATATATACACACTATATACACACTATATATACACTATATATACACACTATATACACACTATATATACACTATATACACACTATATATACAAACACTATATACACACTATATATGCACACTCACTAGACTATATACACACTATATATACACACTATATATACACACTATGTATACACTATATATACACACTATATATACACACTATATATGCACTATATATACACACTATATATACACTATATATACACACTATATATACACTATATACACACTATATATACACACTATATATACACACTATATACACACTATATATACACACTATATATACACACTATATACACACTATATATACACACTATATATACACACTATATACACACTATATATACACACTCACTAGACTATATACACACTATATATACACACTATATATACACTATATATACACACTATATATACACACTATATACACACTCACTAGACTATATACACACTATATATACACACTATATATACACACTCACTAGACTATATACACGCTATATATACACTATATACACACTATATACACACTCACTAGACTATATATACACACTATAAACACACTCACTAGACTATATACACACTATATATACAGTATATACACACTATATATACACACTATATATACACACTCACTAGACTATATACACTATATATACACTATATATACACACTATATATACACACTATATATACACACTATATACACACTATATATACACACTATATACACACTATATATACACTATATACACACTATATATACACACTATATATACACACTCACTAGACTATATACACACTATATATACACACTATATATACACACTATATATACACACTATATATAAACACTCACTAGACTATATACACACTATATATACACACTCACTAGACTATATACACTATATATCACTATATATACACTATATACACACTATATATACACACTATATATAAACACTCACTAGACTATATACACACTATATATACACTATATACACACTATATATACACACTATATATACACACTATATATACACACTCACTAGACTATATACACTATATATACACTATATATACACTATATATACACACTCACTAGACTATATACACTATATACACACTATATATACACACTATATACACACTATATATATACACTATATATACACACTATATATACACACTCACTAGACTATATACACTATATACACACTATATACACACTCACTAGACTATATATACACACTATAAACACACTCACTAGACTATATACACACTATATATACACTATATACACACTATATATACACACTATATATACACACTCACTAGACTATATACACTATATATACACACTATATATACACACTATATATACACACTATATATACACACTATATACACACTATATATACACACTATATACACACTATATATACACTATATACACACTATATATACACACTATATATACACACTCACTAGACTATATACACACTATATATACACACTATATATACACACTATATATAAACACTCACTAGACTATATACACACTATATATACACACTCACTAGACTATATACACTATATATACACTATATATACACTATATACACACTATATATACACACTATATATAAACACTCACTAGACTATATACACACTATATATACACTATATACACACTATATATACACACTATATATACACACTATATATACACACTCACTAGACTATATACACTATATATACACTATATATACACTATATATACACACTCACTAGACTATATACACTATATACACACTATATATACACACTATATACACACTATATATATACACTATATATACACACTATATATACACACTCACTAGACTATATACACTATATGTGTATATATAAAATAAATCCACTAGTGTTCTATAATTACACTATTAGTTTATGTTTCTTACATCTGCAAACATCTAGTTTGTCTTTTCTTAGCAAGTTGGGCCTGAATCATGTTAGCCGCTAATGCTAATCGCTAGCTAGCTAGTTAATGAGTCAGAGCAAACATAACTAGCTATTACACCCTGGTAATACCAGTGATGGTGTAGGTCTAGATCAGCATGTTGTTTGTGCAACAGTATCTTCTAACTCAAATACGCGAAGCAAGAATATGTTACATGTAGCTAAGAGAGAACATTCAATGTAGCCAAAATAATATGCCATTTAGCAGACACTTTTATCCAAAGCGACTTACAGTCGTGCGTGCATACATTTTTGTGTATGGGTGGTCCCGGGGATCGAACCCACTACCTTGGCGTTACAAGCGCCGTGCTCTACCAGCTGAGCTACAGAGGACCACACTCACTAGACTATATATAGATTATAGGATCCCCTAGGAAACACTTATCAACACTTTGGTTCCTACACTGTCACAATAACTCCTCCCTGGCATTTTAATTCGTTGTCATGTCAAACACTGTATTCAAAGGGCCCCACTATTATATTCTAACTATAGAATTAGAATAATCATTCTATTTCCATGATTCCAACAGTTCACCAAGTGTTTTGCTCTAAATCACAAGTCAACTCGCAATTGCAACATTTGGTTAGAAATAAGGCCTGGATTGTTTGGCCATATCATGCAGCCCTACGTGGCAGTGTGGAAATTATCTCAAATGAGTGCAGGAGGAAATGCAGAAATAGATGAAAATGCTGAAAATGTTTGGGGGGGTTGAAGTTGAATTGAACAGTATAAACAATCAGAATAGAGAGATCCATTGAAATCACTTAGAATGTATATTGTTGCCACCCTAGGGTCACGCACCACCCATAAAGCACATTTTGAACTTTTATCATTCCAAAACAGTCAAACCGTCAAATTTGAAAACAAATATGATGTGATATTTTGGCCATATCACCCAGCAGTATTCCCCACCAATCTAGACGAAACGTTTCTGTATGGACCTCGCTTTGTGCATGGGGCATTGTCATGCTGAAACAGGAAAGGGCCTTCCACAAACTCTTGCCACAAAGTTGGAAGAACAGAATCTTCTAGAATTTCATTGTATGCTGTAGCGTTAAGATTTCCCTTCACTGGAACTATGGGGCCTTGCCTGAACCATGAAAAACAGCCCCAGACCATTATTCCTCCTCCACCAAACTTTACAGTTGGCACTATGCATTGGGGCAGGTAGCGTTCTCCTGGCATCCGCTAAACCCAGATTTGCCGTCGGACTGCCAGATGGTTAAGCGTGATTCATCATTCCAGAGAAAGCGTTTCCACTGCTCCAGCGTCCAATGGCATTGAGCTTTACACCACTCCAGCTGACGCTTGGCATTGCGCATGGTGATCATAGGCTTGTGTGCGGCTGCTTGGCCATGGAAACCCATTTCATGAAGCTCCCGACGAACAGTTTGTGTGCTGACATTGCTTCAAGAGGCAGTTTGGAACTCGCAGTGATTGTTGCAATTGAGGACAGACGATTTTTACACGCTATGCGCTTCAGCACTTCAACAACGGTCCCGTTCTGTGAGCTTGTGTGGCCTACCACTTCGCAGCTGAGCCGTTGTTGCACCTAGACGTTTCCACTTCACAATAACAGCACCTACAGTTGACCGGGGCACCTCTACCAGTGCAGAAATTTGACAAACTGACTTGTTGGAAAGGTGGCATCCCTTGACGGTGCCACGTTGAAAGTCACTGAGCTCTTCAGTACGGGCCATTCTACTGCCAATGTTTGTCTATGGAGATTGCATGGCTGTGTCATCAATTTTACACACCTGTGTGGCTGAAATAGCCAAATCCACTAATTTGAAGCGGTGTCCACATACATAGTTTAGCTCTATTATATTATATATTATTATATATTATGGTTTTGATTTTATTCCTCGTGTTAGTTACCTTTTTTATTTTTTTATTTCATTTTTTTTTACTCTGCATCATTGGGAAAGTTTCGGAAGCAAGCATTTCACAGTAAAATCTACACCAGTTGTATACGACACATGACAAATAACATTTTATTTTATATGATAAGAAACACTTTGACCCCAGACTCAGTCCCCTAGCCTACTGCCAGAACATTTACATGCTGTACATACATAAAGTCATGTGTCCATCTGTCTATCTATCTACCTATCAACCAGACCCAGACCTTAACTCCTGCATGAAACTAAACTAACATCCCCTCATCCAGACACACAGTGTTATCAACAGACATCTCTGTACTAGTATAGTTAGGTTCCCTACAGTAGAGTTAGGTTCCCTACAGTAGAGTTAGGTTCCCTACAGTATAGTTAGGTTCCCTACAGTAGAGTTAGGTTCCCTACAGTAGAGTTAGGTTCCCTACAGTAGAGTTAGGTTCCCTACAGTATAGTTAGGTTCCCTACAGTAGAGTTAGGTTCCCTACAGTAGAGTTAGGTTCCCTACAGTAGAGTTAGGTTCCCTACAGTAGAGTTAGGTTCCCTACAGTAGAGTTAGGTTCCCTACAGTAGAGTTAGGTTCCCTACAGTAGAGTTAGGTTCCCTACAGTAGAGTTAGGTTCCCTACAGTAGACCCTACCACACTAAGCTTCAGATGGAATACTGACAGACTGACACACAGTTTCCCTTTAGTGATGTCACACAATTTGATGTCTTTCTCGCATGCAATGAAAACCACTCCAATTAGACAACCCCACCCACCCTCTATATCCACCTCCTAACACACGCGCACACACACACACACGCACACACACACACACACCCCACACACAAGCCGCACACACACACACACGCACACACACACACACACACGCACACATACGCACACACACACGTGCACGCACACACACGCACACACACACACGCACACACACACGCGCGCGCACACGCACACACACACGCACACACACGCACACACGCGCGCGCACACACACACACACACACACCTGCGTATGACTCATGTCCTGTTTTTAAACCCCAGGGACTTGGCTCATGCCAGGTAGGGCAGCTAGGGTATGTGAGGTGGAGGGAGGATGAGATGAACGGGATGGAACAGAGAAGAGAAGTTCCAAGATGGCGTAGCAGTGCGGTCGCTTTTATTTTTCGTCCTGTGTAAATATCCCGTTTCTTGTTTTTTTGTCTATATTTCTAAAAAAATTTTTACTTTCATTCTTTAACTAAATATACTTTCCTGCAACCCGCCTCACCCAACGTGGAAAGGATTCTATTATTTCTTTATAACTTTCATCAAGAACCGTAAGCTGAAAATAGTGGCTACCTGTTATTAGTCACCGTTAGCGTCTTCCCCATTGTCCGTGGCCTACACTATTGGCCTACACTATCCACCAGCCAGCTCTAGCTCTAGCCTGGACAATTCGTCGGCCAGTCTGCACAGCGTGCTATCGACCCAGCGTGCTATCGACCCAGAGCTTATTGGACGTTCTGCCGGAATCACTGGACCCTAGCGCCGGATCATCACAACCAGCTAGCTAGCTGCAACCTGTTGTTGGCTGATTACCATTACCATTGCCCTATAGCAAGCACCAGTTAGCCTTGAGATAGCCTCAGGCCCATCTCCCGGCTATCTACCTCTCTGTCAACCGGACGGGACCTCCTAGTGTTGACACTGAGCCCCGCCGATCCAACACGACTGGTTTGCCGACGAAATAGTCTGATGTGGTTTCAACAGGCTTCCCGTTGCGACGACCACGAAGATCCATCTGCCAGCCCCGGCCCGCTAGCACACGCAAACCACAACTGTGCTCCCTGCTAGCTGTGCTGAAGCACCAATTTGAACTGCTCTCGGACTCACATATTGCTGTTCACTGGACCTTATGATCACTCAGCTGCACAGCTTATGCCTGCTGGACTGTTCCTTTACACGGTACTCTGTCCTGTTTATTCTGTTTAGTCTTAGCCCAAAAGTTATCGCTATTTCCAGTTGTGTCTTAGCTCTCTCTAATAACACATGTGACTGCTTTATGCCTCTCTCCCATGTCAATTATGCCTTGCCTATTGCTGTTTGGGTTAGTTCTTATTATACAATTTCAATGTAGAACCCCTAGTCCCTCTCAAACTGCCTCATATAGTTCCTTTATTCCTCCCCCCATACACGCCGAGACCGGCTCAATCGATGCCTCCAATGACGCTATCTCTTTCATTGTTACCCAACGCTTAGGGTTACCTGAACTGTACTCATATCCTTCCATATCCTTTTCTGTACATAATGCCCTGAATCTTTTCTACAATGCCCGGAGAACTGCCCCCTTTATTCTATGTACCCAACGCACTAGAAGACCAGTTCTTAAAGCCTTTAGTCGTATCCTTATTCTAGTCCTCCTCTGTTCCTCTGGTGATGTAGAGGCTAACCCAGGCCCTGCAGCCCCCAGTATCACTCCTACTCCCCAGGAGCTATCATTTGTTGACTTCTGTAACCGTAAAAGTCTTGGTTTTCTGCACATAAATATCAGAAGCCTCCTTCCTAAGTTTGAGTTATTCACTGCGTTAGCACACTCCGCCAACCCTGATGTTCTAGCAGTGTCTGAATCCTGGCTTAGGAAGGCCACCAAAAATTCTGAAATTTCCATCCCCAACTATAACATTTTCCGTCTAGATAGAACTGCCAAAGGGGGTGGAGTTGCAATCTACTGTAGAGATAGCCTGCAGAGCTCCATCATTCTATCCAGGTCTGTGCCCAAACAGTTTGAGCTTCTACTTCTAAAAATCCACCTTTCCAGAAATAAATCTCTCACTGTTGCCGCTTGCTACAGACCCCCCTCAGCCCCCAGCTGTGCCCTGGACACCATATGTGAATTGATTGCCCCCATCTATCCTCAGAGTTCGTACTGCTTGGTGACCTAAATTGGGATATGCTTAACACCCCGGCCATCCTACAATCTAAACTAGATGCCCTCAATCTCACACAAATTATCAACGAACCTACCAGGTACAACCCTAAATCCGTAAACATGGGTACCCTCATAGATATCATCCTGACTAACTTACCCTCTAAATACACCTCCGCTGTCTTCAACCAGGATCTCAGCGATCACTGCCTTATTGCCTGCGTCCGTAACGGGTCCGCGGTCAAACGACCACCCCTCATCACTGTCAAACGCTCCCAAAAACACTTCAGCGAGCAGGCCTTCCCTAATTGACCTGGCCCAGGTATCCTGGATGGATATAGATCTCATTCCGTCAGTAGAGGATGCCTGGTTGTTCTTTAAAAGTAATTTCCTCTCAATCTTAAATAGACATGCCCCATTCAAAAAATACAGAACTAAGAACAGATATAGCCCCTGGTTCTCCTCAGACTTGACTGCCCTTGACCAGCACAAAAACATCCTGTGGCGTACTGCATTAGCATCAAATAGCCCCCGTGATATGCAACTTTTCAGGGAAGTTAGGAACCAATATACACAAGCAGTTAGGAAAGCAAAGGCTAACTTTTTCAAACAGAAATTTGCATCCTGTAGCACTAACTCCAAAAAGTTTTGGGACACTGTAAAGTCCATGGAAAATAAGAGCACTTCCTCCCAGCTGCCCACTGCACTGAGGCTAGGAAACACTATCACCACCGATAAATCTACAATAATCGAGAATTTCAACAAGCATTTTGCTACGGCTGGCCATGCTTTCCACCTGGCTACCACTACCCCGGCCACCAGCTCTGCACCCTCCGCTGCAACTTGCCCATGCCCCCCCGCTTCTCCTTCACACAAATCCAGACAGCTGATGTTCTAAAAGAGCTGCAAAATCTGGACCCCTACAAATCATCTGGGCTAGACAATCTGGACCCTTTCTTTCCTAAAACTAGCCGCCGAAATTGTCGCAACCCCTATTACTAGCCTGTTCAACCTCTCTTTCGTAACGTCTGAGATCCCCAGAGATTGGAAAGCTGCCGCGGTCATCCCCCTCTTCAAAGGGGGTGACACTCTAGATCCAAACTGTTACAGACCCATATCCATCCTGCCCTGCCTTTCAAAAAGTTTTGAAAGCCAAGTCAACAAACAGATCACCGACCATTTCGAATCCCACCGTACCTTCTCCGCTATGCAATCCGGTTTCCGAGCTGGTCATGGGTGCACTTCAGCCACGCTCAAGGTCCTAAATGATATTATAACCGCGATCGATAATAGACAGTACTGTGCAGCCGTTTTCATTGACCTGGCCAAGGCTTTCGACTCTGTCAACCACCGCATTCTTATTGGCAGACTAAATAGCCTTGGTTTCTCAAATGACTGCCTCGCCTGGTTCACCAACTACTTCTCAGATAGAGTTCAATGTGTCAAATCGGAGGGCCTGTTGTCTGGACCTATGGCAGTCTCTATGGGGGTGCCACAGGGTTCAATTCTTGGGCCAACTCTTTTCTCTGTGTATATCAATGACGTCGCTCTTGCTGCTGGTGACTCTCAGATCCACCTCTACGCAGACGACACCATTTTGTATACATCTGGCCCTTCATTGGACACTGTGTTAACAAACCTCCAAACGAGCTTCAATTCCATACAACACTCCTTCAGTAGCCTCCAACTGCTCTTAAACACTAGTAAAACTAAAAGCATGCTCTTCAACCGAACGCTGCTTGCACCCGCCCACCCGACTAGAATCACTACTCTAGACGGGTCTGACCTAGAGTAGTGGGCAACTACAAATATCTAGGTGTCTGGTTAGACTGTAAACTCTCCTTCCAGACTCACATTAAGAATCTCCAATCCAAAGTTAAATCTAGAATCGGTTTCCTATTTCGCAACAAAGCCTCCTTCACTCATGCTGCCAAACATGCCCTCGTAAAACTGACTATCCTACCGATCCTTGACTTCGGCGATGTCATTTACAAAATAGCCTCCAACACTCTACTCAGAAAATTGGATGCTGTCTATCACAGTGCCATCCGTTTTGTCTCCAAAGCCCCATATAATACCCACCACTGTGACCTGTACGCTCTTGTTGGCTGGTCCTCACTACATATTCGTCGCCAAACCCACTGGCTCCAGGCCATCTATAAATCACTGCTAGGCAAATCCCCGCCTTATCTTAGCTCATTGGTCACCATAGCAACACCCACCCGTAGTCTGCGCTCCAGCGGGTATATCTCACTGGTCATCCCCAAAGCCAACACCTCCTTTGGCCGCAATTCCTTCCAGTTCTCTGCTGCCAATGACTGGAACAAATTGCAAAAATCTCTGAAGCTGGAGACACTTATCTCCCTCACTAACTTTAAGCATCAGTTGTCAGAGCACCTTACCGATCACTGCACCTGTACACAGCCCATCTGAAATTAGCCCGCCCAACTACCTCATCCCTATATTGTTATTTATTTTGCTCATTTGTACCCCAGTATCTCTATTTGCACATCATCTCTTGCACATCATTCCAGTGTTAATACTAAATTGTAATTATTTTGCACTATAGCCTATTTTATTGCCTTACCTCCATAACTTGCTAAATTTGCACACTGTATATTAATTGTATTTCTGTTGTATTTTTGACTTTGTTTTGTTTTACCCCATATGTAACTCTGTTGTTGTTTTTATCGCACTGCTTTGCTTTATCTTGGCCAGGTCGCAGTTGTAAATGAGAACTTGTTCTCAACTGGTTTACCTGGTTAAATAAAGGTGAAATAAAAATAAAATAAAGAGGAGAGGAGAGGAGAGGAGAGGAGAGGAGAGGAGAGGAGAGGAGAGGAGAGGAGAGGAGAGGAGAGGAGAGGAGAGGGGAGAGGTGGAGGGGAGTTAGTGGAGAGGAGAGGAGAGGAGAGGAGAGGAGAGGGAGAGGAGAGGAGAGGAGAGGAGAGGGAGAGGAGAGGGAGAGGAGAGGAGAGGAGAGGAGAGGAGAGGAGAGGAGAGGAGAGGAGAGGAGAGGGAGAGGAGAGGAGGGGTGGAGGGGAGTTAGTGGAGAGGAGAGGAGAGGAGAGGAGAGGAGAGGAGAGGAGAGGGAGAGGAGAGGGAGAGGAGAGGAGAGGAGAGGAGGGAGGGAGAGAGGAGAGGAGAGGAGAGGGAGAGGAGAGGAGAGGAGAGGGAGGAGGATTAGTGGAGAGAGGAGAGGAGGGAGAGGTGGAGGGGAGTTAGTGGAGAGGAGAGGAGAGGAGAAGAGGGAGAGGTGGAGGGGAGTTAGTGGAGAGGAGAGGAGAGGAGAAGAGAGGAGAGGAGAGGGGAACCATACAACGGAATACAGCTCATCAGGATGCTGGCTGGGGAGACATAACCCTAGACAGCACTCAGGAAACACTTCCAGCCAGCCAGTGTGTAGAAGACAAACATCCTGACTCCCATCAGTCACAGGGTGATTATCGGAGGGAGGCCAGGAGGACAACTCTCCTAGCTGAGGTGAGAAGATGTTTATCTGAGTCATCTAAAGAAATACCAAGCTGTCAGGAAACCACCCTAGATCTCCTGTTTTGTCAGGGTAGATGGTGATGATAATGATGATGGACTATACTGTCAGATCAGGGGAAACTGATACAGCCACCTGGGGAGATACTGGATTCAACTTTACATTCATAAACTGATTGTTTTTGTTTGATCCTTTTTGTTTCATCCTATATAACTGACAGAACACTTTAGATTAAATCTTGATATTGTACCTCTTTTAATATTGTTTAATATTCTTTCAGCTATTTTAAAGAAAATAATGCTCTACTAGGTAAACCTCCCTGCAGCCGGTAAATACTTGGCTTCAGTTTGGACTCTGAATTGTAAAGCAGCTGGCATAGATGGCGCTGAGCTGGAGCCAGCCGAGGGTTCGTTGGATGGTTGCTGTGTCGTTGGATGGTTGCTGTGTCGTTGGATGGTTGCTGTGTCGTCCTATTATCTGTCTGTCAGATTTAATCACATCCATCAGTTGAAAAACGGATCTACAAGTACCTCTTGTGTTCCCGCAGAGCTTCTGCCCGAAGCTCAATACACCATCTGGGTCTCTATTTTCGGCAGGCGCTAAGGAGGCGCAGGTGTCAAACACACGATGGTTTGCCTTTTTGTCATGTTAAAACTGGGCTCACTGGCGTTTTTTTCACCCCTTAGCCAGGTTCGGCGATTTACCTGTCTAACACCAGCTCGCTTGTGCTGAGGTGGAAGGGGTGGTAATATTTGAGGTGCGTCTTTAAAAACAAGCGCAAAAGTGATAATTTCATTCAGTGCTAAACGGAAGTTTAAAGACCCACCCAAAAAAAACAGGTCTTAATGGTAACTCAGTCGGTTATGGCAAGGGACATTGAGAGCAGAAGCTTAGTCTATCCAGCCTATCCATCTATAATATGAAATTTAGAAACATGAAAAAACGATTGGTTTCCCCCCGTTTAGTTTAATGTAATTTAAAACCAAGCATAGCCTCCCATCCCCTTAATCAAGCCTGGTTTAGCAGCATCACATAGGTACCTATTTCTATCCTGGCCATTAGCCAAGCAGCTTATGAATAAAGGATTTTTTTATATGGTCTACTGAAAGTGCTTTTGAAATATTCAGGAGTTTTTTCCCTCCTTTTTTCCCCTCACGATTCTTAATTCACAGACCTGCTTCATTTAGTTCAGCTATCCATCCCCATTTTCAAAGAGCATCCCTTGTCCAATTACCAAAGACGCGCTCCTCCCAACTATTCGGTCTCCTAGGCAGCGATACAATTAGCAGGATCCTTGTAGTTTGTATAGACGTGTGAATGTTAGGCCTACGTGTGCACACAGTGCCAAGGAACGAGAGAAGAGATTTATCGTGCTTCTGACCCCCTTCCTATTTAGAAATATTGTTGTTGGTTTAAAAAACAGATCGCTTGTTTTTCGTTTAATTTGATTAAAAACCAAGCATAGCCGTCCCTCCCCTCAATGAAGGTTGTGTTTTTTGTCCTGCCCAATGCATTTGCCAAATAGCAGCCTATAAATAAAGGTCTTGGCTCGTGAGACGTTTTTAAAAAAAATGAATATGAATCACAGAAGCTTTATTAAAAGACCCAGTTCAGGAGCAGCAAAACAGTGACCTTTGAACCATTATTTATCTCCCATTATTATTGCTAAAAGCCTCCAGAGTCTACCTTAATATTATATGCCCACATAGAGCAATTATGGTGCCTGTAACTGTATTCAGACATAGACTATTTAAAACAAGTTGTTGCTTCGTTTTAATAGAATTTTGCTTATAACTTTTTAAGCCTAATCAATAGTGAATTACTCCGGGGCTCAGACATGGCATACATAACGCAATTTAAAGTTGGCCTAGCCCCTATATCAGTGTGAATGCTATGTTTAACAATATATTTCCATAATGAAGCCATGCGATTAGGCTTCTTACGATGTGGACTGGAAACATGTTCAACATATGTAGCAAAGATGGGCCTATATACATTTTGTTATTTTCTTTCTGTATGAAACAAACTAGGCTATGACTGACTAACATTTGAATTGGAGTTGATTTACATTTTACATTTTTAGTCATTTAGCAGACGCTCTTATCCAGAAGGACATACAGTTAGTGAGTGCATACATTTTTTCATACAAGGAAATAGATAAAGACCGTAAATACACAACTTGAAACAATATTTAGCCATGGAGCACTTTCTGATTGGCCAGTGAGGGGGTCAAGCCTCCGCACACCTACAACTTGTTTATTCATCAAAAGCCAGCACTTTCGGGCCCCCGCCAGCTACTGCACTCATAATTCCGGTTGTGAAAATAGCAAAAAATATTTCTGATACACCCCCTGAATCTATAGCGCTACTGCCAGCGCTAAGATTTACCATTTGCGTTAGGTTTGTTAAAATAGAGCCCTGAAAGGAGGGGAGGGGAGAGGGGATGTGAGAGGAGAGGTTTGTTAAAATAGAGCCACTGGTGTGACTCGAACAGGGAGAAATGGAAGGATGGAACACACTGCAGCCCCAGTTCTACATGTATTTATCAAAAGGTCAAGTCAATAAAACATTCCGGCTGGAGTGTGTGACATCAACTTCAGCGTTTCTTCACATCCATCTATTAAGAACAGTCATCGTGTATTAGCATCCCAGAGTTCACTTCTGTGATCACTTCAAACTTCAAGATACGATCAAAAAAACAAAAACAATAGGACAAAGAATGTAAAATAGACCAGACTACAGAGAATACCTTTACAATAGGTGGTTCTATACCTTTAAAATAAGTCTCACTGACCAGTACATCTCCTCCACCTGCAGTTTATCCGCAAGAAGATAAATAAACCTTTGGTCAGGACTGATTTAAATTTTTACATTTTAGTCATTTAGCAGACGCTCTTATCCAGAGCGACTTACAGTTAGTGAGTGCATACATTTTTCATACTGATGTATCTCAGAAGTACAATAAACCTCTGGTCAGGACTGATGCATCTCAGACTGGGTTAAATTTAGACTGAGTCTCCAGTACTCCACAGCTTGGGTCAAGGGTCAGAGCTTCCCAGGGAGTCTAGCAGCTTACTGAATAACTCAGTATACAAGAGGCTAAAAAGCTACTCAGCTATTTTTATTGAACAATGTGAAGGGAGGCCTTCACAGGGTGCCTGCCATCTCTATCTAGAAGGGAGGCCTTCACAGGGTGCCTGCCATCTCTATCTAGAAGGGAGGCCTTCACAGGGTGCCTGCCATCTCTATCTAGAAGGGAGGCCTTCACAGGGTGCCTGCCATCTCTATCTAGAAGGGAGGCCTTCACAGGGTACCTGCCATCTCTATTTAGAAGGGAGGCCTTCACAGGGTGTCTGCCATCGCTATCTAGAAGGGAGGCCTTCACAGGGTGTCTGCCATCTCTATCTAGAAGGGAGGCCTTCACAGGGTACCTGCCATCTCTATTTAGAAGGGAGGCCTTCACAGGGTACCTGCCATCTCTATTTAGAAGGGAGGCCTTCACAGGGTGTCTGCCATCGCTATCTAGAAGGGAGGCCTTCACAGGGTACCTGCCATCTCTATTTAGAAGGGAGGCCTTCACAGGGTGTCTGACATCGCTATCTAGAAGGGAGGCCTTCACAGGGTACCTGCCATCTCTATTTAGAAGGGAGGCCTTCACAGGGTGTCTGCCATCGCTATCTAGAAGGGAGGCCTTCACAGGGTACCTGCCATCTCTATTTAGAAGGGAGGCCTTCACAGGGTGTCTGCCATCGCTATCTAGAAGGGACGCCTTCACAGGGTACCTGCCATCTCTATTTAGAAGGGAGGCCTTCACAGGGTGTCTGCCATCGCTATCTAGAAGGGAGGCCTTCACAGGGTGCCTGCCATCTCTATCTAGAAGGGAGGCCTTCATAGGGTACCTGCCATCTCTATTTAGAAGGGAGGCCTTCACAGGGTGTCTGCCATCGCTATCTAGAAGGGAGGCCTTCACAGGGTGTCTGCCATCTCTATCTAGAAGGGAGGCCTTCACAGGGTACCTGCCATCTCTATTTAGAAGGGAGGCCTTCACAGGGTACCTGCCATCTCTATTTAGAAGGGAGGCCTTCACAGGGTGTCTGCCATCGCTATCTAGAAGGGAGGCCTTCACAGGGTACCTGCCATCTCTATTTAGAAGGGAGGCCTTCACAGGGTGTCTGCCATCGCTATCTAGAAGGGGAGGCCTTCACAGGGTACCTGCCATCTCTATTTAGAAGGGAGGCCTTCACAGGGTGTCTGCCATCGCTATCTAGAAGGGAGGCCTTCACAGGGTACCTGCCATCTCTATTTAGAAGGGAGGCCTTCACAGGGTGTCTGCCATCGCTATCTAGAAGGGAGGCCTTCACAGGGTGTCTGCCATCTCTATTTAGAAGGGAGGCCTTCACAGGGTGCCTGCCATCTCTATCTAGAAGGGAGGGCTGAGTATGAGAGAGTGGCTGTGTGAATGTTTGTTCATCCTTTATTCTACTGGCCAGTGTCATAATCCATATGTGACCCACCACCTGGATTCAGTCCTATGTAGCAACATTTAAAATTTGAAATGTTTTTTTTTTTAACATTTGTGACTTGTTTCAGGAAACTAGGCATATGTCGTGCGTCACTACTTCACAGGAGCGCCATTTGAACTTAAACTTTTTCTTAAAATCAAAATGCGTTTTTTGGCAGAAATGCCGTCTGGAACATGTGAACTTTCATGTGCCTTAATAACACATTTCTATGCCATCTGTATACGGGTAAGACAGTCTAACTAGCTACATTTTCAGATATTACACGTTTCTACTTTTGTCAGAAAGTCTGCGTTGAAAGTTGATAAACCTGTATCCCCACTTTTGGGATAGAGAGCTCTTCTTTGTCTATACCCATTCAGCATCGTTCACACCCTCTTAAGCCTTAGCCCCACCCATCTCTTTAAGGATTGACATGTGAGGCCATGTGCTAAACAGAGTGAGTACGGTAGTGGCAGGGTAGGCTAGCAGGGTAGACCATGTGAGGCCATGTGCAGTAGTGGCAGGGTAGGCTAGCAGGGTAGACCATGGAGGCCATGCTAAACAGAGTGAGTACGGTAGTGGCAGGGTAGGCTAGCAGGGTAGACCATGTGAGGCCATGAGCTAAACAGAGTGAGTACGGTAGTGGCAGGGTAGGCTAGCAGGGTAGACCATGTGAGGCCATGTGCTAAACAGAGTGAGTACGGTAGTGGCAGGGTAGGCTAGCAGGGTAGACCATGTGAGGCCATGTGCTAAACAGAGTGAGTACGGTAGTGGCAGGGTAGGCTAGCAGGGTAGACCATGTGAGGCCATGTGCTAAACAGAGTAAGGTAGTGGCAGGGTAGGCTAGCAGGGTAGACCATGTGAGGCCATGTGCTAAACAGAGTGAGTAAGGTAGTGTGGTAAACAACCAAAGATTTCAAGACTAAAAGTGGTAAAAGTAGCAGCCTACAATAAGTAAAAACTCCAGGTAAAAAATACCCTTTATCTAGTCCTTGGTCTATATCCTAATTTGACTTTGATGCAGGTCATGTTGTTCTTCACATTACTGTCTCTGGTAAACACACACTACAGTGCCTTTGGAAAGTATTCAGACCCCTTTACTTTTTTCCACATTTGTTACGTTACTTATTCTTATTCTAAAATTGATTAAATAAGAACATTTCCTCAGCAATCTACACACAATACCTGTCACGGTCGTTGTGAGACGGGTTAGACCAAGGTGCAGCGTGGGATGTTTATTTATAAAGTAAACACACAATAAAACAACAAAAGCAACGTAACGTGAAGCTCACAATGGCCACACACACACACACGCACGCACACACACACGCACGCACGCACGCAAAGCTCATCACTAAGCTAAGGATCCTGGGACTAAACACCTCCCTCTGCAACTGGATCCTGGACTTCCTGACGGGCCGCCCCCAGGTGGTAAGGGTAGTTAACAACACATCTGCCACACTGATCCTCAACACGGGGGCCCCTCAGGGGTGTGTGCTCAGTCCCCTCCTGTACTCCCTGTTCACCCATGACTGCATGGCCAGGCACGACTCCAACACCAACATTAAGTTTGCCGACGACACAACAGTGGTAGGCCTGATCACAGACAACGATGAGACAGCCTATAGGGAGGTCAGAGACCTGGCCGTGTGGTGCCAGGATAACAACCTCTCCCTCAACATGACCAAGAAAAAGGAGATGATTGTGGACTACAGGAAAAAAAAGAGGACTGAGCACGCCCCCGTTCTCATTGACGGGGCTATAGTGGAACAGGTTGAGAGCTTCAAGTTCCTTGGTGTCCACATCACCAACAAACTATCATGGTCCAAACACACCAAGACAGTCGTGAAGAGGGCACAACAAAGCCTATTCCCCCTCAGGAGACTGAAATGATTTGGCATGGGTCTTCAGATCCTCAAAAAATTCTACAGCTGCACCATCGAGAGCATCCTGACTGGTTGCATCACCGCCTGGTATGGCCTGGTTTGGCAACTGCTCGGCCTCCGACCGCAAGGCACTACTGAGGGTAGTGCGTACGGCCCAGTACATCACTGGGGCCAAGCTTCCTGCCATCCAGGACCTCTATACCATGCGGTGTCAGAGGAAGGCCCTCAAAATTGTCAAAGACTCCAGCCACCCTAGTCATAGACTGTTCTCTCTGCTACCGCACGGCAAGCGGTACCGGAGTGCCAAGTCTAGGTCCAAAAGACTTCTCAACAGCTTCTACCCCCAAGCCATAAGACTCCTGAACAGCTAATCATGGCTACCCGGACTATTTGCACTGCCCCCCCACCTCCACCCCCCCACCCCATCTTTTTACGCTGCTGCTACTCTGTTAATTATTTATGCATAGTCACTTTAACTCTTCCCACATGTACATATTACTTCAACTACCTCAACTAGCCGGTGCCCCCGCACATTGACTCTGCACCGGTACCCCCCTGTATATATAGCCTCCCTACTGTTATTTTATTTTACTTCTGCTCTTTTTTTCTCAACACTTTTTTGTTGTTGTTTTATTTTACTTTTTCATTAAAAAATAAATGCACTGTTGGTTAAGGGCTGTAAGTAAGCATTTCACTGTAATGTCTGCACCTGTTGTATTCGGCACAATTTGATTTGATTTGATTGGATTGATTTTCCCCACTCCTGCAGACTCCATGCTGTTCGGGTGTGTGATTTGGATGGAGTCAGGCGCAGGAGGTGTAAATCCCAGAATAATGGTTTATTCGGCCACTACAGAAGTTTGCAGCAATACGTAAAACAACTACAGTGCGACTTAATGGCACACTGGGGAAAACAAAACACATGGTTGAATATCCTGCGATAAAGTACATAATGCTCCACCGAGCTATCGACACCTCCACATGGAAACAACCACACACAAAAACATTGGGGGCAGAGGGAATACTTATACAGGGACTGATGAGGGGTTATGAACCAGGTGTGTGTAATAAACAAGACAAAACAAATAGAATGATGAGATGAGGAGCGGCAGTGGCTAGAAGGCCGGTGACGACGAACGCTGAAGCCTGCCCGAACAAGGGAGAGGAGGCAGCTTCGGAGGAAGTTGTGACAACATCAAAGAATCCACACTTTATTTCATATCATACAAAGAAAGCATACAGTTGGGAGAACAAGTATTTGATACACTGCCGATTTTGCAGGTTTTCCTACTTACAAAGTATGTAGAGGTCTGTAATTTTTTATCATAGGTACACTTCAACTGTGAGAGACGGAATCTAAAACAAACATTCAGAAAATCACATTTTATGATTTTTAAGTAATTAATTTGCAATTAAATTGCATGACATAAGTATTTGATACATCAGAAAAGCAGAACTTAATATTTGGTACAGAAACCTTTGTTTGCAATTACAGGGATCATACGTTTCCTGTAGGTCTTGACCAGGTTTGCACACACTGTAGCAGGGATTTTGGCCCACTCCTCCATACAGACCTTCTCCAGATCCTTCAGGTTTCGGGGCTGTCGCTGGGCAATACGGACTTTCAGCTCCCTCCAAATATTTTCTATTGGGTTCAGGTCTGGAGACTAGCTAGGCCACTCCATGACCTTGAGATGCTTCTTACGGAGCCACTCTTTAGTTGCCCTGGCTGTGTGTTTCGGGTCGTTGTCATGCTGGGAAGACCCAGCCACGACCCATCTTCAATGCTCTTACTGAGGGAAGGAGGTTGTTGGCCAAGATCTCGCGATACATGTCCCCATCCATCCACCCCTCAATACGGTGCAGTCGTCCTGTCCCCTTGCAGAAAAGCAGCCCAAAATAATTATGTTTCCACCTCCATGCTTCACGGTTGGGATGGTGTTCTTGGGGTTGTACTCATCCTTCTTCTTCCTCCAAACATGGCGAGTGGAATTTAGACCAAAAAGCTATATTTTTGTCTCATCAGACCACATGACCTTCTCCCATTCCTCCTCTGGAGGAATCAACAACATACAGTGCCTTGCAAAAGTATTCATCCCCCTTTGTGTTTTTCCTATTTTGTTGCATTGCAACCTGTAATTTAAATTTATTTGATTTGGATTTCATGTAATGGAAATGCACAAAATAGTCCAAATTGGTGAAGTGAAATGAAAAAAATTACTTGTTTCAAAACATTCAAAAAAATAAATAACGGAAAAGTGGTGCGTGCATATGTATTCACCCCCTTTGCTATGAAGCCCATAAATAAGATCTGGTGCAACCAATTACCTTCAGAAGTCACATAATTAGTTAAATAAAGTCCACCTGTGTGCAATCTAAGTGTCACATGATCTCAGTATATATACACCTGTTCTGAAAGGCCCCAGAGTCTGCAACACCACCAAGCAAGGGGCACCACCAAGCAAGCGGCACCATGAAGACCAAGGAGCTCTCCAAACAGGTCAGGGACAAAGTTTTGTTGAAGTACAGATCAGGGTTGGGGTATAAAAAAATATCGGAAACTTTGAACATACCACGGAGCACCATTAAATCCATTATTAAAAAATGGAAAGAAAATGGCACCACAACAAACCTGCCAAGAGAGGGCCGCCCACCAAAACCCAGGCAAGGAGGGCATTAATCAGAGAGGCAACAAAGAGACCAAAGATAACCCTGAAGGAGCTGCAAAGCTCCACAGCGGAGATTGGAGTATCTATCCATAGGACAACTTTAAGCCGTACACTCCACAGAGCTGGGCTTTACGGAAGAGTGGCCAGAAAAAAAGCCATTGCTGCAGGTTGTAAGGAAACAAAATAGGAAAAATGTCAAGGGGGGTGAATACTCTCGCATGCCACTGTATGTTGGTCTACAGTGCTTCTAACAACATGTACAAATTATCTCCGCATGTGTGGTTCCCACCATGAAGCATGGAGGAGGACGTGTTATGGTGTGGGGGTGCTTTGCTGGTGACACTGTCTGTGATTTATTTACAATTCAAGGCACACTTAACCAGCATGGCTACCACAGCATTCTGCAGCGATACGCCATTCCATCTGGTTTGTGCTTAGTGGGACTATCATTTGTTTTTTAACAGGACAATGACCCAAAACACACCTCCGGGCTGTGTAAGGGCTATTTGATCAAGAATGAGAGTGATGGAGTGCTGCATCAGATGACCTGGCCTCCACAATCACCCGACCTCACCCAATTGAGATAGTTTGGGTTGAGTTGGACCGCAGAGTGAAGGAAAAGCAGCCAACAAGTGCTCAGCATATGTGGGAACTCCTTCTAGACTGTTGGAATGGCATTCCTCATGAAGCTGGTTGAGAGAATGCCAAGAGTGTGCAAAGCTGTCATCAAGGCAAAGGGTGGCTACTTTGAAGAATCTCAAATATAAAATATACTTCGATTTGTTTAACACTTTTTTTGGTTACCACATGATTCCATATGTGTTTTTTCATAGTTTTGATGTCTTCACTATTATTCTACAATGTAGAAAATAGTAAAAATGAAGAAAAACCCTTGAATGAGTCGGTGTGTCCAAACTTTTGACTGGTACTCTACATCTGCAGACATGTAATTGAAAGAGGTCATGATTGAACACGAATACAAAGACATTACAGCTGAACATTCCAGGGAGGTCAAACACATATTTGTATGGTTCCTACCTGTCTGTACAGGCACAGGCAGGGTCATGTCTTGTTGCACAGTATGTGAAAGGAGAAAGGTTGGTAACATAGTCATAATTTTAGACTTCTCTGGTTGGTTAGTGTTGACAGAGAAAGAGACTTCAGGTAAAGACTGCAGGCAAATACCAAGTCTAAACAAAAGGTCAAAGTGTAGTTATCCATCGGGACAGGCACTTGCAGGAGACCTTCTGTGTAGTTATCCATCGGGACAGGCACTTGCAGGAGACCTTCTGTGTAGTTATCCATCGGGACAGGCACTTTCAGGGGACCTTCTGTGTCATGGTCCGTAATTGGAGGAAATGTTTTTTTTCTTATAGACAGAGACATCCCAGCAAACAGGGGACGTCCTGAGGACATTAGGCGACATTACCATTAGGTCCCTTAGGGTCTTGGCGAGACATTATCCCACTGACGTTCTGAGAACATTCTAGGAAGATTAAAACATGACGTTAAACAGAGTCAGTCATCTGTCAGCTATGCTTTAGTTTTATTATCTCCATTTACAACACAGTGCTTCCTGTCGTTATTGCTTCACATTTCTTCCTATTCGTAATGCTCAACCAGATTCATCCTATTCATGTAACCGCATGTTTAGATAATAAAACAAATTAGCAAGATAGGCCCAGCTAAACAGAGACAAGTCCTAGAGAGGACTTAGTCTGTGTCCCAAATGGCCCCTGTTTATATTTAGTTTTACTAAGCTACTTCACTTGAATTATCTAATTTGATAGAACATATTATTTTATCATATGAATTACATCTCCACTCGTAGTAGAAGCAATAACATGCGTCCCAAATGGTACCCCGTTCCTGGCTGATCCTCTGGCAAACACAGAGAGGGCAGGCCAGGGCCGGCACTGGTACCCCGTTCCTGGCTGATCCTCTGGCAAACACAGAGAGGGCAGGCCAGGGCCGGCACTGGTACCCCGTTCCTGGCTGATCCTCTGGCAAACACAGAGAGGGCAGGCCAGGGCCGGCACTGGTACCCCGTTCCTGGCTGATCCTCTGGCAAACACAGAGAGGGCAGGCCAGGGCCGGCACTGGTACCCCGTTCCTGGCTGATCCTCTGGCAAACACAGAGAGGGCAGGCCAGGGCCGGCACTCATACTCTGAGAGGCTTTGTGGATATGAGCCCAGAGATCCTGTGGACCAGCTAAGGAGCGACTGGAGGAGGAGATTATGCAATGGAGGACAGGAAGCTCTGGAGGACAGGAAGCTCTGGATGACAGGAAGCTCTGGAAGACCCACTTTTCATCATAGAAATATAATCTATAGAAGGGGTTTAGTTTTAGTATTCCCTATTGGGATGCACCACAGAGAGGCAGAGACTACATTTTACATTTTAGTCATTTAGCAGACGTTCTTATCCAGAGCGACTTACAGTTAAGTGAGCGCATACGTTTTCATACTGGCCCCCCGTGGGAATCGAACCCACAACCCTGGCGTTGCAAACGCCATGCTCTACCAACTGAGCTACATCCCTGCCGGCCATTCCCTCCCCTACCCTGGACGACGCTGGGCCAATTGTACGCCGCCCCATGGGGTCTCCCGGTCGCGGGCCGGCTACGACAGAGTCTGGATTAGAACCAGGATCTCTAGTGGCACAGCTAGCACTGCGATGCAGTGCCTTAGACCACTGCGCCACTCGGGAGACTAGGCCCAGGGAGGATGAGAGAGGGTCCAGCTATGCCCAAGTAGAGAACCAGGGACATCTGAGAGATCTGACTAGCCCCAGGTGGCTCTGCCAGCCAGGGTCAGAGTTAGAGCTCTTGGCTGGCTGTCTGAATCTCTCTGGTGGAATTACAGCATATTTTACACATTATGAATCATCTCTGAGGCTGGCTGTTCTGTTCTCCTCTCTCGCTCTGTCTGTTTGATTCCTGTGCCAGCCCATCTGCAGAGCATGTGATGGGACTGACAAGCTGCTTTCAACCCAGATCCTGGACCATGGTGGAATATGAAATCTGTCATCCCGCTAACATCACGCCACATCTCGCCTCACAGCATGGCTGCCAAACAGCACACAGCAGGATCCTCACACCAAACAGCATCCACCCTGCTAACGACCTGCTAAGGACTTCAAACTGAGACACACCCCCCAAAGAGGGTGTATGTGTGCTCAGGGACGGCCTGTTCAATAGGGCGATATGGGCGACGCACTGCCAAACGGGAAAAGGAAGGGATTTTTTTTCTAATCAATTATATCACGGCAACAGTAGTTATCAGTGTTCTAATCTGATCTGACTGCCACTAAATGTCAAATCAGGCTAAAGTCGTGCTTCAAATGGCCCCGCCCGTTTTTGGGGCGATTTCAGTCAGGTTGAAAATCGCCCAGAAGTCTCTCATAGCCTGTCATGTAAAATCTATTTTTTTCAAATTTCAAAGCTTTCAATACATTCTCTATGGGTGTCTGTGGGCTTGCACTTACGCGCTTTCGTCATACGTGACGTAACCATGAACGTAACTAAGAAAATAGCGGCTAGCAGCGTCTCTGTTGCGACCTGCAGTGTGGCGTTATCTTATGTTTTTAATTTGTACACTTAGTGGCGTTATTTTATGTTTTTAATTTGTACACTTAGTTTACAAACATTCTGCCAACCATGGATTTCCAGTGGTGGGTTTTGGACTGATCTTGTTGATCGTGTACATACCCGCTACGAACGGACTAAATAATGAAACGCTGCTGGCAGCGGAATCCAATACAGCTGGGAGACTTGGCTGGATGACAGAGTCCCGGACAGAGAAGTGGAGCCGGCCGGCTTCACCCTGGTCAGAGCGGACCGCGATCCTGGTAAGAGAGCGACTCTGTACCCCCGACATTGAACTGCTTTCTGTGTCACTGCGACCTTACTATCTGCCCCGTGAGTTCCCCCAATTGTTTGTTACCGTTGTGTACTGTTGATAATCACAAGTTTACTGGAGAACTGAGACCAAGTAGAGACTTTGGACAGGGTGGATATGGTATAATAAAGGCAGTTTATTCAGAGGTAAAGATATCTGGAATCGCGTGCACGGACTCGTTCGTCAAACTCTTAGGGAGCTATCTGAAGAGAGCCCGAAAACATTGTGTGCAGACATTTTATACAATAAATGATGTAGGTTGAATCTAGTAGTTCTGATCTTCTGATTGGTCCTGATGAGTTGGGCGAGGTCCCCTCCACTGTTGCATTGGCTCTGAGTCGGGTTCTCTGTCTTCAAATGTTCAGCCTAAAGAGAGGGGATTTTTGTGTGTGTGTGTGTGTGTGTTTAACAGTGATGATGTGTGTGTGTGTGTGTGTTATCAGTGATGATGTGTGTGTGTGTGTGTGTGTGTGTGTGTGTGTGTGTCCTCAGAGCAAGAACTCGTGAGTTGGAAGAACTGAGAGACCTATGGCGTGGGTGTTGTCCTTGGCCACCTGCTGACAAGGCTGACAAGATAGGACTCTTTTGTCCATTGTTATAGGATAGGAACAGCATTGATTGAAAACAAACGCCCAACACAAAATGGGTCATGCACAAGATTTTAGTCAGACCAAGCTATAACATTATATATTTACTACGACAGTACATTCAACCAAAAGCTAATATAACAAAGGCATCAGAGATTATTTATAATCTGTCACAGAAACTGGAATCCATCTCCCCAGATCAGTCAATAAATGCTTCTGGTATTGACTTATATGCTGCCCCTGTCTTCATGTTGTTGCTGGACATATCTTTTTTAAAATGTGTGTAGGTCACCTAAATCATCAGAAAAATTGCCCCTCCTGAGAATTTTTTCAGGAGCCGCCACTGTGTGTGCTTGTGTGCGAATTGAGCTGACCTTGTCTGAAGCGGACAGTCTGGTCCAGAGTTTGTCTGCCCTGCGGTCCTGGGCCTTGGCCACCTCAACGTCATAATCCCTGCTGTTTGTTTCTGTTTCCATCTGCTGGCTGGAGCTGTGCGGAGTACCAGCGATAGCCTACGTTGCTACCAAGCCACCCAAAAGCTAATGGAGAGGACGGTGTTTCTTTATCACAGGTGTGTGATCTTTTCAATCCACATTAATATGTCTACAGTTGCAACAGTTGTTATAGCAACAGTTGTTATAGCAACAGGTAAATAGCTTCAAGAGATTTGTCAAAAATAATGGCGGATTCAACTAACAAAAGACGATCTGACCAGAGAGGTCCAGGACCTTATGAACAGTTTGCAGTTTTCCCAGAGAGAAGTGGTGGATGTCCTGAAAGAGGCTTGCGGCAATATGACAATAAACTGTAAGTCCACGAGAGATGACATCAACACAGTCTGTGAATTATAATTAATACCTATTATCTAGAGGGACAATCCAGATGGAATAACATTGTTGTGGATGGCGTACCGGAGTCTCCACGTGAGACCTGGACCGAGTCTGAGGAGAAAGTGAGAAAAAATGATCACAGAAAAGTGTAAAGATTGGAGTGGTGTAAAGATCGGAGTGGTGTAAAGATTGGAGTGGTGTAAAGATTGGAGTGGTGTAAAGATTGGAGTGGTGTAAAGATCAGAGTGGTGTAAAGATTGGAGTAGTGTAAAGATTGGAGTGGTGTAAAGATTGGAGTGGTGTAAAGCTCGCCGCCACTGGACTCTGGAGCAGTGGAAACGCGTTCTCTGGAGTGATGGATCACGCTTCACCACCTGGCAGTCCGACGGACAAATCTGGGTAAAACCGCTAGGGAAGCCAAGCCTGGACAAAGCCATATTAGAACCTATGTGTTGTGATAATTGTATTGTTTGCTCTATAACCTGTTAGTTCATATGCCTTGCCACCGTGATATATAGACCTGAAGGCCGGGACAATAAGAAACAGTGGCAGAATAAATTCAACCACATCTTTGTTTCATAAAAAAACAGAGAGCAATATCTGTCTGGTTTCCGACATTTTCGGACTACTAAACAACTGTGGATTTAGAACCACTGACAGTTACCGCAAGTCGCAAAGAAAACAGGAGCTGCCTCCACTATTCCAGAACCATTTCAACTTCAACATTTCAACATCATCAAATCACCTCTGCTTAGTCTAATACAGGGACAACTAAAATATTCCCAAAACAATTTAGTCCAATCAAATGTAAGCTAAGTATCATGTGGCTGTCCATGGGGCTGATTTCTGTGTGTGTGTGTGTGTGTGTGTGTGTGTGTGTGTGTGTGTGTGTGTGTGTGCGTAAGTAGAAAAAACCCTACTTGTAGAGAAATGCAAATGTCATCCTCTTCTCTTTCATGTTGATGAAACGGTCTATGATGTCATACAGTACACGCTTTTAGTTTTTGTTGTCCTCGGCTACCTGGCTAAAATAATTGCTCACTAGCCTAACTTCCTTTCATGGGCAACGTCAGCTAGTTAACATTATCCTTCTACATCTAGCTACATATTGAACTACCATCCTCTCAGTCCAGAGGCACAATGTATGAATTAATGGTTGGATCAGAATCGCCTTTATAATCATTGGCCAGTACGGAGAATTAAGTAAAAGTCCAAACCCCTATCTCCATCCATGGCTAATGTAGGAGAGAGCCACCGGAGGACAGCAACACAACGAGATGCAACATTTCAAGTTTTTTTCTGTCAATGACGTTTGGCTTTTGATGTGATGTGATTGGTGTGAAGCCAAATCCAAACTGGCTTCCCTTGACACTTTTTTTCAGTGCGCCAGGACCATTCACAGTTGAGCTCACTGAGTTTAGCTCAGTGCTGATTGGCTATTATTGTATACTTTCTTTTATCAAGGGAGGCCAAATGCTCGCTGGCTTCCCTTGCATTCAATTCTATGGGTGGCATAAATATCATACATTTACTGTGGGAAAGTTGATATGTTTGATATGCTTCAGTTTGCTGCCATAGGACTGGTTTCACATTTGTCTCCAGCAATTATAAGGTCAAATGTATCTAAAACAAGTGTAATTTATATTTACAATTCCCATATATATTTATTTATATTCCCTTATCCAAACCGATTACTAATTAACTAATTAATTTAGCTCTTATCACGGTGTGCTGGAGATAAAATGCCCCTTCAATGCAATGGACTTCTCCCTCATTGAAAGGAGCCATCGTTCTGCTTAACTGTGGTAGAGCACGATGCCATAAAGTTGAAGACCAGTCACAGGTACATGAATCAAATACAAGCTGAGATGCATGTAGCAGAAGTGAGTTACTGGGATGATACCACAATAGGTTTTCATACAGCAAGTGTTGTATAAGGCAGAGTTTTCCCACCGTGCTGTATAAGGCAGAGTTTTCCCACCGTGCTGTATAAGGCAGAGTTTTCCCACCGTGCTGTATAAGGCAGAGTTTTCCCACCGTGCTGTATAAGGCAGAGTTTTCCCACCGTGCTTACCTCAAGGTGGTTGAATTCATCAAAACTGGAAAACGACCAGAACTGCAGTGGAAATAGTTTACAGCGCCACGCCACAAGCTCAGGGGGCACTGCAGCCTCTTCAAGTGGGATGCTGCTCTGGTAAACCGTCACAGGAAACAGTCAAAGAAATAGACTTGGCTCTCCATTCAACGAACCTATGGGCCAACTGTTCATATAGTCCAAGGGGCCACCCACCAAAAAAGGCTTCAGAAAAGGTGTTTCATGACCCAGGAAACGGAACTGCAAAGTTTCAACATTATCACATAGATCATTTTATGAGCATGAACAGTGTGATTCAAAACTTGTAAAAGTTGCACAAAAATATTAAATATTGATTGATTGATTATTACATGTCTTAGTATAAAGGATGGAATTAGTGCTTCAATGTCATTTCTGTTTATTATTTATTATTATTATGATTATATTATGCAAAATTTGTTAGCAAACCATTAGTGCAAGATCTCAACATATGAAAACATGGACCAGGACTTGCTTCATTATGTTGATCTCAACATATGTCAGGTACAGTACATTCAAATGTCCATCGTGCTATTGATGTTCTTTTGGTGTTGTCTTTGTTCCAAACTATTCTGAGGGAACCACAGATGGGTGAAGGTTACACAGAGCACAGCAAACTCTGAACATCTTGGCAAGAGATGCGAGCTGTCCTGGAATTGCTGTCTGGCAGAGAGAGATGGGTAATAGTGATTTGTAAGATGGTGTACTTGATCTTCGCCAGACAAATAACCCGTTCAACACGGATCCGATCAGCTGCAAGTCCCGTCATTGCCTCATGTTCAGATGGATGCAGTTGCGGTTTTCATTTGGTAAAGGCAGGTATCATTAGGTGTGCACTGAACAAGCCCACAGTATCTCCTACTGTATGTTGAACCCACGATCTGCAAGGACCTTGTCTCCAGGTGACAGTTTTTCCAGGTGTCCGCAGTTTTCTGTGATGTGCTTGTCACAGAAAACTGCGGAATCCTGACAGAAAAGAAAACACAACCATCAACTTAGCATAAGATGAAGCAAAAGGAGTGGCTAATAAGTCTGGATGCAAATTGAGACATTTTGTGACTAAACTGAACAAAAAAAAGAAGAAACTGTATTATGAAACCAAGATAAATAATATAAAGTATGCTGGAAAAATGAAATTATGGGCAGAAAGACTAATTCAACTCCATCTTTCATTGAATCTGAAGGCTCATTCATCACAAAACCTTTTGGTATTGGCAAATATTTTAATTACTATTTAATTGGCAAAGTGAGAAAACTCCTCTGAGCTTATTCTTATTCATGCATAAAATACCTAATAATGAAATAAAAACATTGTAATTTTGAATGTTGTAAAGTTAGTGTGGGAGAGTTGGAAAGAATATTGTTGTCCGTCAATAATCAGAAACCACATGGTATTGACAATCTAGATGGAAAGCTACTGAGGATGGTAGTGGACTGTATCGCCACTCCTAATCGTCATATCTTTAATCTGAGCCTAGAGGAAAGCTACTGAGGATGGTAGTGGACTGTATCGCCACTCCTAATCGTCATATCTTTAATCTGAGCCTAGAGGAAAGCTACTGAGGATGGTAGTGGACTGTATCGCCACTCCTAATCGTCATATCTTTAATCTGGAGCCTGGAGAAAAGTGCTTGTCCTCAGACCTGGAGGGAAGCTAAAATATTCTGTAATTAATATATATATATATATTTATATTTATACTTATATATATATAAGTTATATTTCCCTCATTAAAATGCAAATCAATTTCTAACATTTTTGACATGCGTTTTTCTGGATTTTTTGTTGTTATTCTGTCTCTCACTGTTCAAATAAACCTACCATTAAAATTATAGACTGATCATGTCTTTGTCAGTGGGCAAACGTACAAAATCAGCAGGGGATCAAATACTGTTTTCCCTCACTGTATACAGTGTGTGCAAATATAGCAAGTTATGGAGGTAAGGCAATAAATAGGCCATAGTGCAAAATAATTACAATTTAGTATTAACGCTGGAATGATAGATGTGCAAGAGATGATGTGCAAATAGAGATACTGGGGTGCAAATGAGCAAAATAAATAACAATATGGGGTTGAGGTAGTTGGGTGGGCTAATTTCAGATGGGCTGTGTACAGGTGCAGTGATCGGTAAGATGCTCTGACAACTGATGCTTAAAGTTAGTGAGGGAGGGATTGGAGATGCTTGATGTGAGTCTGGAAGGAGAGTTTACAGTCTAACCAGACACCTAGGTATTTGTAGTTGTCCACATACTCTATGTCAGACCCGCCGAGAATAGTGATTCTAGTCGGGTGGGGGGGTGCTAGCAGCGTTCGATTGAAGAGCATGCATTTAGTTTTACTAGTGTTTAAGAGCAGTTGGAGGCTACTGAAGGAGTGTTGTATGGCATTGAAGCTCGTTTGGAGGTTTGTTAACACAGTGTCCAATGAAGGGCCTGATGTATACAGAATGGTGTCGTCTGCGTAGAGGTGGATCTGAGAGTCACCAGCAGCAAGAGCGACATCATTGATATACACAGAGAATAGAGTCGGCTCGAGAATTGAACCCTGTGGCACCCCCATAGAGACTGCCATAGATCCAGACAACAGGCCCTCCGATTTGACACATTGAACTCTATCTGAGAAGTAGTTGGTGAACCAGGCGAGGCAGTCATTTGAGAAACCAAGGCTATTTAGTCTGCCAATAAGAATGCGGTGGTTGACAGAGTCGAAAGCCTTGGCCAGGTCGATGAAGATGGCTGCACAGTACTGTCTATTATCGATCGCGGTTATAATATCGTTTAGGACCTTGAGCGTGGCTGAAGTGCACCCATGACCAGCTCGGAAACCGGATTGCATAGCGGAGAAGGTACGGTGGGATTCGAAATGGTTGGTAATCTGTTTGTTAACTTGGCTTTCAAAAACTTTCGAAAGGCAGGGCAGGATGGATATAGGTCTGTAGCAATTTGGATCTAGAGTGTCACCCCCTTTGAAGAGGGGGATGACTGCGGCAGCTTTCCAATCTCTGGGGATCTCAGACGTTATGAAAGAGAGATTGAACAGGCTAGTAATAGGGGTTGCGACAATTTCGGCGGCTAGTTTTAGAAAGAAAGGGTCCAGATTGTCTAGCCCAGATGATTTGTAGGGGTCCAGATTTTGCAGCTCTTTCAGAACATCAGCTGTCTGGATTTGTGTGAAGGAGAAGCGGGGGGGGGGGGCATGGGCAAGTTGCAGCGGAGGGTGCAGAGCTGGTGGCCGGGGTAGTGGTAGCCAGGTGGAAAGCATGGCCAGCTGTAGCAAAATGCTTGTTGAAATTCTCGATTATTGTAGATTTATCGGTGATGAAAGTGTTTCCTAGCCTCAGTGCAGTGGGCTCCTGGGAGGAGGTGCTCTTATTCTCCATGGACTTTACAGTGTCCCAAAACGTTTTGGAGTTAGTGCTACAGGATGCACATTTCTGTTTGAAAAAGCTAGCCTTTGCTTTCCTAACTGCTTGTGTATATTGGTTCCTAACTTCCCTGAAAAGTTGCATATCGCGGGGGCTATTCGATGCTAAAGCAGTACGCCAAAGGATGTTTTTGTGTTGGTCAAGGGCAGTCAAGTCTGAGGCGAACCAGGGGATATATCTGTTCTTAGTTCTGAATTTTTTGAATGGGTCATGCTTATTTAAGATTGAGAGGAAAGCACTTTTAAAGAACAACCAGGCATCCTCTATTGATGTAATGAGATCAATATCCATCCAGGATACCTGGGCCAGGTCAATTAGGAAGGCCTGCTCGCTAAAGTGTTTTAGGGAGCGCTTGACAGTGATGAGGGGTGGTCGTTTGACCGCGGACCCGTTACGGATGCAGGCAATAAGGCAGTGATCGCTGAGATCCTGGTTGAAGACAGCGGAGGTGTATTTAGAGGGTAAGTTAGTCAGGATGATATCTATGAGGGTGTCCATGTTTACGGATTTAGGGTTGTACCTGGTAGATTCGTTGATAATTTGTGTGAGATTGAGGGCTGTCACGGTTTCGGCCGAGGCTGCTTCTCCTCCTTGTTCGGGCAGGCTTCGGCGGTCGTTGTCTCCGGAGTACTAGCTGCCACCGTTCTATGTTTCGATGTTCGTTTGGTTTGGTCTGTTTGTACACCTGTTCTTTGTTAGTGTTGATTATGTGCCCTATAAGTTCTCTTAGGTTTGTCTTGTGTTGTGTGTAATTGTTTTGTGTCAGCTAGGCGTCAGTTTGTTCTCTCTCGTTCTGTTTTGTTTTTGAGAGAGTGTCCGCACTGTGTGCGCAGTTTGGGTTACGCACTGTTCCCTGTGTGCGTAATTGTTTCGCTTGCCCTCCGGCTGGGATTTTGCCGTGAGTCTTTTGTATTGTTTGATCCTCACTAAAGACTGTTGAAGAGTCTCTGTTGTCCTGCGCTTGATTTCTGCACCACATCTACGCTCAGCCCTTGACAAGGGCATCTAGTTTGGATTGTAGGATGGCCGGGGTGTTAAGCATATCCCAGTTTAGGTCACCAAGCAGTACGAACTCTGAGAATAGTTGAGGGGCAATCAATTCACATATGGTGTCCAGGGCACAGCTGGGGGCTGATGGGGGTCTGTAGCAACAGTGAGAGACTTATTTCTGGAAAGGTGGATTTTTAGAAGTAGGAGCTCAAACTGTTTCGGCACAGACCTGGATAGTATCTCTACAGTAGATTGCAACTCCACCCCCTTTGGCAGTTCTATCTAGATGGAAAATGTTGTAGTTGGGGATGGACATTTCTGAATTTTTTTGTGGCCTTCCTAAGCCAGGATTCAGACACTGCTAGAACATCAGGGTTGGCGGAGTGTGCTAATGCAGTGAATAACTCAAACTTAGGAAGGAGGCTTCTGATGTTAACATGCAAAAAGCCAAGGCTTTTACTGTTAAAGAAGTCAACAAATGATAGTGCCTGGGGAGTAGGAGTGATTCTGGGGGCTGCAGGGCCTGGGTTAACCTCTACATCACCAGAGGAATAGAGGAGAACTAGAATAAGGATATGGCTAAAGGCTTTAAGAACTGGTCTAGTGCGTTGGGTGCAGAGAATAAAGGGGGCAGATTTCCGGGCGTTGTAGAATAGATTCAGGGCATTATGTACAGACAAGGATATGGAAGGATATGAGTACAGTGGAGGTAAACCTAAGCGTTAGGTAACAATGAAGGAGGTAGCATCACTGGAGGCACCGATTGAGCCGGTCTCCGAGTGTATGGGGGGTGGAACAAAGGAGCTATTTGAGGCAGTTTGAGAGGGACTTGGAGCTCTACAGTGAAATTGTATAATAAGACATATTGGCATGGGAGAGAGGTATAAAGCAATCACAGGTGTTATTCGAGACATTCTCCCTCCTCTCCTCTCTCCTCTCCTCTCCTCTCCTCTCCTCTCCTCTCCTCTCCTCTCCTCTCCTCTCCTCTCCTCTCCTCTCCTCTCCTCTCCTCTCCTCTCCTCTCCCTCTCCTTCCTCCTCATCCTTCCCTCTCCTCTTCCTCTCCCTCTCCTCTCTCTCTCTCTTCTCCTCTCCTCCTCCTCTCCTCCTCTCCCCTCCCCTCATCCTTCCCTCTCCTCTTCTCTCCTCTCCTCTCCTCTCCTCTCTCCTCTCCTCTCCTCTCCCTCTCCTCTCCTTCCTCTCCTCTCTCCTCTCCTCTCCTCTCCTCTCCTCTCCTCCTATCTCGTCTCCTCTCCTCCCTCTTCTCCTCCCTCCACACACAGCACAGGTGACCTATAACTGTAACACTATGATGGAAAATGAAGTGGGGGCTGTCAGTGTTTTGTCCACGTAGTTGCACCAAACTTTCCCAAATCATCTAGATGTTCAATGTGTAAGTTGATGTGTTTTAAACTATAGCGCTTTGTGTTTGATGTTGTAAATGTGACTTTAACTTTTTGTGTTGCTATTTTGGCCAGGTCTCTCTTGGAAAATATACTGTCAATCTCAATGAGACTAACCTGGTAAAATAAAATTAATCTAAAAAAGGAGGTTCTCCAGATAAAACTATTCTGATAAGAAGCAGCCTGCTGTCAGGTTCTGGCATGGACACCAGAGAAGCTGCATAATGTGTATTTTCTGACGTGTGTCAGTGGGCCATTTCCAAATGGCATCGTCTTCCCTATATAGTACACTAATTTTGACCAAAAGATATAGGGAATATGGTGTCATTTGGGATACGCAGAGTGAGACAAATAGTTGTAGACCCCCTCCTCTCCTCTCCACTCCTCCTTCGTCTCGTCTCGTCTCGTCTCGTCTCGTCTCGTCTCGTCTCGTCTGCCTCGCTCGTCTCGTCTCGTCTCGTCTCGTCTCGCCTCGTCTCGCTCGTCTCGCTGCCTCGTCTCGTCTCGTCTCGTCTCGTCTCGTCTCGCCTCGCCTCGTCTCGCCTCGTCTCGCCTCGCTCGCCTCGTCTCGTCTCGTCGTCTCGTCTCGTCTCGTCGTCTCGGTCTCGTCTCGTCTCGCTGCGTCTCGTCTCGTGCCTCGCTCGCTCGTCTCGTCTCGTCTCGTCTCGTCTCGTCTCGTCTCGTCTCGTCTCGTCTCGTCTCCTCTCCTCTCCTCTCCTCTCCTCTCCTCTCCTCTCCTCTCCTCTCCTATCCTTTCCCCTCCTCTCCTCCCTCCTCTCCTCCTATCTCCTCTCCTCTCCTCCCTCTTCTCCTCCATCTTCACACAGCACAGGTGACCTATAACTGTAACACTATGATGGAAAATGAAGTGGGGGCATTCAGTGTTTTGTCCACCTAGTTGCACCAAGCTTTCCCAAAGCATCTAGATGTTCAATGTGGAAGTTGATGCGTTTAAACTATAGAGCTTTGTGTTTTATGTTGTAAATGTGACTTTAACTTTCTGTGTTGCTATTTTGGCCAGGTCTCTCTTGGAAAATATACTGTCAATCTCAATGAGAATAACCTGGTAAAATAAAATTTATCTAAAAAAGGAGGTTCTCCAGATAAAACTATTCTGAAAAGAAGCAGCCTGCTGTCAGTTTCTGGCATGGACACCAGAGAAGCTGCATAATGTGTATTTTCTGACGTGTGTCAGTGGGCCATTTCCAAATGGCCTCGTCTTCCCTATATAGTACACTAATTTTGACCAAAAGATATAGGGAATATGGTGTCATTTGGGATACGCAGAATGAGACAAATAGTGGTAGACCCCTCCTCTCCACTCCTCTCCTCTCCCTCCCCTTTTCCCTCTCCTCTCCTCTCCTCTCCTCCCTCCTCTCCTCTCCTCTCCCTCTCCTCTCCCTCTCCTCTCCTCTCCTCTCCTCTCCTCTCCCTCTCTCCTCCCTCTCCCTCTCCCTCTCCTCTCCTCTCCTCCCTCCTCTCCCTCTCCTCTCCTCCTCTCTCTCCTCTCCTCTCCTCTCCTCTCCTCTCCTCCCTCTCCTCTCCTCTCCTCCCTCTCCTCTCTCTCCTCTCCTCCCTCTCCTCTCCTCTCCTCTCCTCTCCTCTCCTCCTCTCCTCTCCTCTCCTCTCCTCTCCCTCTCCTCTCCTCTCCTCTCCTCTCCTCTCCTCTCCTCTCCTCTCCTCTCCTCCTCCTCTCCTCTCCTCTCCTCTCCTCTCTTTCTCCTCCCCTCTTCTCCTCCATCTTCACACAGCACAGGTGACCTATAACTGTAACACTATGATGGAAAATGAAGTGGGGGCATTCAGTGTTTTGTCCACCTAGTTGCACCAAGCTTTCCCAAAGCATCTAGATGTTCAATGTGGAAGTTGATGCGTTTAAACTATAGAGCTTTGTGTTTCATGTTGTAAATGTGTCTGCAACTTTCTTTGTTGCTACTTTGGCCAGGTCTCGCTTGGAAAATATATTGTCAATCTCAATTAGACTAACCTGTTAAAATGAAATATATCTAAAAAAGGAAGTTCTCTAGATAAAACATCTCCTCTCCTCTCCTCTCCTCTCCTCTCCTCTCCTCTCCTCTCCTCTCCTCTCCTCTCCTCTCCTCTCCTCTCCTCTCCTCCTCCTCTCCTCCTCTCCTCTCCCCTCCTCTCCCTCTCCTTCCCCTCTCCTCTCCTCTCCTCTCCTCTCCTCTCCTCCCTCCACTCCTCCTTCCTCTCCACTCCTCTCCTCTCCCCTCCCCTCATCCTTCTCCTCCCCTCATCCTTCTCCTCTCCTCTCCTCTCCTCTCCTCTCCTCTCCTCTCCTCTCCTCTCCTCTCCTCTCCTCTCCTCTCATCTCCTCTCCTCTCCTCCCTCTTCTCCTCCCTCCACACACAGCACAGGTGACCTATAACTGTAACACTATGATGGAAAATGAAGTGGGGGCATTCAGTGTTTTGTCCACCTAGTTGCACCAAACTTTCCCAAATCATCTTGATGTTCAATGTGTAAGTTGATGCGTTTAAACTATAGAGCTTTGTGTTTTATGTTGTAAATGTGACTTTAACTTTCTGTGTTGCTATTTTGGCCAGGTCTCTCTTGGAAAATATACTGTCAATCTCAATGAGAATAACCTGGTAAAATAAAATGTATCTAAAAAAGGAGGTTCTCCAGATAAAACTATTCTGATAAGAAGCAGCCTGCTGTCAGTTTCTGGCATGGACACCAGAGAAGCTGCATAATGTGTATTTTCTGACGTGTGTCAGTGGGCCATTTCCAAATGGCCTCGTCTTCCCTATATAGTACACTAATTTTGACCAAAAGATATAGGGAATATGGTGTCATTTGGGATACGCAGAATGAGACAAATAGTGGTAGACCCCCTCCTCTCCACTCCTCTCCACTCCTCTCCTCTCCTCTCCTCTCCTCTCCTCTCCTCTCCTCTCCTCTCCTCTCTCCTCTAGTCCCCTCTACTCCCTCCTCTCCTCTCTCCTCCCATCATAGTTCCCATCATAGTTCTCTCTCTGGGGAGTTCCCATCATAGTTCTCTCTCTGGGGAGTTTCCATCATAGTTCTCTCTCTGGGGAGTTTCCATCATAGTTCTCTCTCTCTGGGGAGTTTCCATCATAGTTCTCTCTCTGGGGAGTTCCCATTATAGTTCTCTCTCTGGGGAGTTCCCATCATATTTCTCTCTCTGGGGAGTCTCCATCATAGTTCTCTCTCTGGGGAGTTCCCATCATAGTTCTCTCTCTGGGGAGTTCCCATTATAGTTCTCTCTCTGGGGAGTTCCCATCATAGTTCTCTCTCTTGGGAGTTCCCATTATAGTTCTCTCTCTGGGGAGTTCCCATCATAGTTCTCTCTCTGGGGAGTTCCCATTATAGTTCTCTCTCTGGGGAGTTCCCATCATAGTTCTCTCTCTGGGGAGTTCCCATCATAGTTCTCTCTCTGGGGAGTTTCCATCATAGTTCTCTCTCTGGGGAGTTTCCATGGATCCCATCTCCGAATAGGCCTTTGTTCCAAATGGCACCCTATTCCCTACATAGTGCACTACTTACCTCATGGGTCCGGGTCAAAAGTAGCGCAATGTGTAGACGCATCCCAAGCCACATAAGGAGGGAGGTTTCAGTAAGAATAACAACATGGTGGGAGGACCAGAGGGAGGTTTCAGTAAGAATAACAACATGGTGGGAGGACCAGAGGGAGACTTCAGTAGGAATAACAACATGGTAGGAGGACCAGAGGGAGACTTCAGTAGGAATAACAACATGGTGGGAGGACCAGAGGGAGGTTTCAGTAGGAATTACAACATGGTAGGAGGACCAGAGGGAGGTTTCAGTAGGAATTACAACATGGTAGGAGGACCATCGGGAGGTTTCAGTAGGAATAACAACATGGTGGGAGGACCAGAGGGAGGTTTCAGTAGGAATAACAACATGGTGGGAGGACCAGAGGGAGGTTTCAGTAGGAATTACAACATGGTGGGAGGACCAGAGGGAGGTTTCAGTAGGAATTACAACATGGTAGGAGGACCAGAGGGAGGTTTCAGTAGGAATAACAACATGGTAGGAGGACCAGAGGGAGACTTCAGTAGGAATAACAACATGGTAGGAGGACCAGAGGGAGGTTTCAGTAGGAATAACAACATGGTAGGAGGACCAGAGGGAGACTTCAGTAGGAATAACAACATGGTGGGAGGACCAGAGGGAGTTTCAGTAGGAATAACAACATGGTGGGAGGACCAGAGGGAGGTTTCAGTAGGAATAACAACATGGTGGGAGGACCAGAGGGAGGTTTCAGTAGGAATAACAACATGGTGGGAGGACCAGAGGGAGGTTTCAGTAGGAATAACAACATGGTAGGAGGACCAGAGGGAGACTTCAGTAGTAATAACAACATGGTAAGAGGACCAGAGGGAGGTTTCAGTAGGAATAACAAAATGGTGGGAGGACCAGAGGGAGGTTTCAGTAGGAATAACAACATGGTGGGAGGACCAGAGGGAGTTTCAGTAGGAATAACAACATGGTGGGAGGACCAGAGGGAGGTTTCAGTAGGAATAACAACATGGTGGGAGGACCAGAGGGAGGTTTCAGTAGGAATAACAACATGGTGGGAGGACCAGAGGGAGGTTTCAGTAGGAATAACAACATGGTAAGAGGACCAGAGGGAGGTTTCAGTAGGAATAACAACATGTTGGGAGGACCAGAGGGAGTTTCAGTAGGAATAACAACATGGTGGGAGGACCAGAGGGAGGTTTCAGTAGGAATAACAAAATGGTGAGAGGACCAGAGGGAGGTTTCAGTAGGAATAACAACATGGTGGGAGGACCAGAGGGAGTTTTCAGTAGGAATAACAACATGGTGGGAGGACCAGAGGGAGACTTCAGTAGGAATAACAACATGGTAGGAAAGGGAAAGGAGGACCAGAGGGAGATTTCAGTAGGAATAACAACATGGTAGGAGGACCAGAGGGAGGTTTCAGTAGGAATAACAACATGGTACGAGGACCAGAGGGAGACTTCAGTAGTAATAACAACATGGTAGGAGGACCAGAGGGAGACTTCAGTAGGAATAACAACATGGTGGGATGACAAGAGGGGGGTTTCAGTAGTAATACCAACATGGTAGGAGGACCAGAGGGAGACTTCAGTAGGAATAACACCATGGTGGGAGGACCAGAGGGAGGTTTCAGTAGGAATAACAACATGGTAGGAGGACCAGAGGGAGACTTCAGTAGTAATAACAACATGGTAAGAGGACCAGAGGGAGGTTTCAGTAGGAATAACAACATGGTAGGAGGACCAGAGGGAGGTTTCAGCAGGAATAACAACATGGTAGGAGAACCAGAGGGAGGTTTCAGTAGGAATAACAACATGGTAGGAGGACCAGAGGGAGGTTTCAGTAGGAATAACAACATGGTGCGAGGACCAAAGGGAGGTTTCAGTAGGAATAACAACATGGTAGGAGGACCAGAGGGAGACTTCAATAGGAATAACAACATGGTAGGAGGACCAGAGGGAGGTTTCAGTAGGAATAACAACATGGTGGGAGGACCAAAGGGAGGTTTCAGTAGGAATAACAACATGGTAGGAGGACCAGAGGGAGACTTCAATAGGAATAACAACATGGTAGGAGGACCAGAGGGAGGTTTCAGTAGGAATAACAACATGGTGGGAGGACCAGAGGGAGGTTTCAGTAGGAATAACAACATGGTGGGAGGACCAAAGGGAGGTTTCAGTAGGAATAACAACATGGTAGGAGGACCAGCGGGAGACTTCAATAGTAATAACAACATGGTAAGAGGACCAGAGGGAGGTTTCAGTAGGAATAACAACATGGTGGGAGGACCAGAGGGAGGTTTCAGTAGGAATAACAACATGGTAGGAGGACCAGAGGGAGGTTTCAGTAGGAATAACAACATGGTAGGAGGACCAGAGGGAGGTTTCAGTAGGAATAACAACATGGTAGGAGGACCAGAGGGAGGTTTCAGTAGGAATAACAACATGGTGGGAGGACCAGAGGGAGGTTTCAGTAGGAATAACAACATGGTAGGAGGACCAGAGGGAGGTTTCAGTAGGAATAACAACATGGTGGGAGGACCAGAGGGAGACTTCAGTAGGAATAACAACATGGTAGGATACCAGAGGGAGGTTTCAGTAGGAATAACAACATGGTAGGAGGACCAGAGGGAGACTTCAGCAGTAATAACAACATGGTAGGAGGACCAGAGGGGGTTTCAGTAGGAATAACAACATGGTGGGGGGACCAGAGGGAGGTTTCAGTAGGAATAACAACATGGTGGGAGGACCAGAGGGAGGTTTCAGTAGTAATAACAACATGGTAGGAGGACCAGAGGGAGGTTTCAGTAGGAATAACAACATGGTAGGAGGACCAGAGGGAGGTTTCAGTAGGATTAACAACATGGTAGGAGGACCAGAGGGAGGTTTCAGTAGGAATAACAACATGGTGGGAGGACCAGAGGGAAACTTCAGTAGTAATAACAACATGGTAGGAGGACCAGAGGGAGGTTTCCGTAGGAATAACAACATGGTGGGAGGACCAGAGGGAGACTTCAGTAGGAACAACAACATGGTGGGAGGACCAGAGGGAGGTTTCCGTAGGAATAACAACATGGTGGGAAAGGGAAAGGAGGACCAGAAGGAGATTTCAGTAGGAATAACAACATGGTAGGGAAAGGGAAAGGAAGACCAGAGGGAGGTTTCAGTAGGAATAACAACATGGTAGGAGGACCAGAGGGAGGTTTCAGTAGGAATAACAACATGGTAGGAGGACCAGAGGGAGGTTTCAGTAGGAATAACAACATGGTAGGAGGACCAGAGGGAGGTTTCAGTAGGAATAACAACATGGTGGGAGGACCAGAGGGAGGTTTCAGTAGGAATAACAACATGGTGGGAGGACCAGAGGGAGGTTTCAGTAGGAATAACAACATGGTGGGAGGACCAGAGGGAGGTTTCAGTAGGAATAACAACATGGTAAGAGGACCAGAGGGAGGTTTCAGTAGGAATAACAACATGTTGGGAGGACCAGAGGGAGTTTCAGTAGGAATAACAACATGGTGGGAGGACCAGAGGGAGGTTTCAGTAGGAATAACAAAATGGTGAGAGGACCAGAGGGAGGTTTCAGTAGGAATAACAACATGGTGGGAGGACCAGAGGGAGTTTTCAGTAGGAATAACAACATGGTGGGAGGACCAGAGGGAGACTTCAGTAGGAATAACAACATGGTAGGAAAGGGAAAGGAGGACCAGAGGGAGATTTCAGTAGGAATAACAACATGGTAGGAGGACCAGAGGGAGGTTTCAGTAGGAATAACAACATGGTACGAGGACCAGAGGGAGACTTCAGTAGTAATAACAACATGGTAGGAGGACCAGAGGGAGACTTCAGTAGGAATAACAACATGGTGGGATGACAAGAGGGGGGTTTCAGTAGTAATACCAACATGGTAGGAGGACCAGAGGGAGACTTCAGTAGGAATAACACCATGGTGGGAGGACCAGAGGGAGGTTTCAGTAGGAATAACAACATGGTAGGAGGACCAGAGGGAGACTTCAGTAGTAATAACAACATGGTAAGAGGACCAGAGGGAGGTTTCAGTAGGAATAACAACATGGTAGGAGGACCAGAGGGAGGTTTCAGCAGGAATAACAACATGGTAGGAGAACCAGAGGGAGGTTTCAGTAGGAATAACAACATGGTAGGAGGACCAGAGGGAGGTTTCAGTAGGAATAACAACATGGTGCGAGGACCAAAGGGAGGTTTCAGTAGGAATAACAACATGGTAGGAGGACCAGAGGGAGACTTCAATAGGAATAACAACATGGTAGGAGGACCAGAGGGAGGTTTCAGTAGGAATAACAACATGGTGGGAGGACCAAAGGGAGGTTTCAGTAGGAATAACAACATGGTAGGAGGACCAGAGGGAGACTTCAATAGGAATAACAACATGGTAGGAGGACCAGAGGGAGGTTTCAGTAGGAATAACAACATGGTGGGAGGACCAGAGGGAGGTTTCAGTAGGAATAACAACATGGTGGGAGGACCAAAGGGAGGTTTCAGTAGGAATAACAACATGGTAGGAGGACCAGCGGGAGACTTCAATAGTAATAACAACATGGTAAGAGGACCAGAGGGAGGTTTCAGTAGGAATAACAACATGGTGGGAGGACCAGAGGGAGGTTTCAGTAGGAATAACAACATGGTAGGAGGACCAGAGGGAGGTTTCAGTAGGAATAACAACATGGTAGGAGGACCAGAGGGAGGTTTCAGTAGGAATAACAACATGGTAGGAGGACCAGAGGGAGGTTTCAGTAGGAATAACAACATGGTGGGAGGACCAGAGGGAGGTTTCAGTAGGAATAACAACATGGTAGGAGGACCAGAGGGAGGTTTCAGTAGGAATAACAACATGGTGGGAGGACCAGAGGGAGACTTCAGTAGGAATAACAACATGGTAGGATACCAGAGGGAGGTTTCAGTAGGAATAACAACATGGTAGGAGGACCAGAGGGAGACTTCAGCAGTAATAACAACATGGTAGGAGGACCAGAGGGGGGTTTCAGTAGGAATAACAACATGGTGGGGGGACCAGAGGGAGGTTTCAGTAGGAATAACAACATGGTGGGAGGACCAGAGGGAGGTTTCAGTAGTAATAACAACATGGTAGGAGGACCAGAGGGAGGTTTCAGTAGGAATAACAACATGGTAGGAGGACCAGAGGGAGGTTTCAGTAGGATTAACAACATGGTAGGAGGACCAGAGGGAGGTTTCAGTAGGAATAACAACATGGTGGGAGGACCAGAGGGAAACTTCAGTAGTAATAACAACATGGTAGGAGGACCAGAGGGAGGTTTCCGTAGGAATAACAACATGGTGGGAGGACCAGAGGGAGACTTCAGTAGGAACAACAACATGGTGGGAGGACCAGAGGGAGGTTTCCGTAGGAATAACAACATGGTGGGAAAGGGAAAGGAGGACCAGAAGGAGATTTCAGTAGGAATAACAACATGGTAGGAAAGGGAAAGGAAGACCAGAGGGAGGTTTCAGTAGGAATAACAACATGGTAGGAGGACCAGAGGGAGGTTTCAGTAGGAATAACAACATGGTAGGAGGACCAGAGGGAGGTTTCAGTAGGAATAACAACATGGTAGGAGGACCAGAGGGAGGTTTCAGTAGGAATAACAACATGGTGGGAGGACCAGAGGGAGGTTTCAGTAGGAATAACAACATGGTAGGAGGACCAGAGGGAGACTTCAGTAGGAATAACAACATGGTGGGAGGACCAGAGGGAGGTTTCAGTAGGAATAACAACATGGTAGGAGGACCAGAGGGAGGTTTCAGTAGGAATTACAACATGGTAGGAGGACCAGAGGGAGACTTCAGTAGGAATAACAACATGGTGGGAGGACCAGAGGGAGGTTTCAGTAGGAATAACAACATGGTAGGAGGACCAGAGGGAGGTTTCAGTAGGAATTACAACATGGTAGGAGGACCAGAGGGAGACTTCAGTAGGAATAACAACATGGTGGGAGGACCAGAGGGAGGTTTCAGTAGGAATAACAACATGGTGGGAGGACCAGAGGGGAGGTTTCAGTAGGAATAACAACATGGTAGGAGGACCAGAGGGAGACTTCAGCAGTAATAACAACATGGTAGGAGGACCAGAGGGGGGTTTCAGTAGGAATAACAACATGGTGGGGGGGACCAGAGGGAGGTTTCAGTAGGAATAACAACATGGTGGGAGGACCAGAGGGAGGTTTCAGTAGTAATAACAACATGGTAGGAGGACCAGAGGGAGGTTTCAGTAGGAATAACAACATGGTAGGAGGACCAGAGGGAGGTTTCAGTAGGATTAACAACATGGTAGGAGGACCAGAGGGAGGTTTCAGTAGGAATAACAACATGGTGGGAGGACCAGAGGGAAACTTCAGTAGTAATAACAACATGGTAGGAGGACCAGAGGGAGGTTTCCGTAGGAATAACAACATGGTGGGAGGACCAGAGGGAGACTTCAGTAGGAACAACAACATGGTGGGAGGACCAGAGGGAGGTTTCCGTAGGAATAACAACATGGTGGGAAAGGGAAAGGAAGACCAGAGGGAGGTTTCAGTAGGAATAACAACATGGTAGGAGGACCAGAGGGAGGTTTCAGTAGGAATAACAACATGGTAGGAGGACCAGAGGGAGGTTTCAGTAGGAATAACAACATGGTAGGAGGACCAGAGGGAGGTTTCAGTAGGAATAACAACATGGTGGGAGGACCAGAGGGAGGTTTCAGTAGGAATAACAACATGGTAGGAGGACCAGAGGGAGACTTCAGTAGGAATAACAACATGGTGGGAGGACCAGAGGGAGGTTTCAGTAGGAATAACAACATGGTAGGAGGACCAGAGGGAGGTTTCAGTAGGAATTACAACATGGTAGGAGGACCAGAGGGAGACTTCAGTAGGAATAACAACATGGTGGGAGGACCAGAGGGAGGTTTCAGTAGGAATAACAACATGGTGGGAGGACCAGAGGGAGGTTTCAGTAGGAATAACAACATGGTAGGAGGACCAGAGGGAGACTTCAGCAGTAATAACAACATGGTAGGAGGACCAGAGGGGGGTTTCAGTAGGAATAACAACATGGTGGGGGGACCAGAGGGAGGTTTCAGTAGGAATAACAACATGGTGGGAGGACCAGAGGGAGGTTTCAGTAGTAATAACAACATGGTAGGAGGACCAGAGGGAGGTTTCAGTAGGAATAACAACATGGTAGGAGGACCAGAGGGAGGTTTCAGTAGGATTAACAACATGGTAGGAGGACCAGAGGGAGGTTTCAGTAGGAATAACAACATGGTGGGAGGACCAGAGGGAAACTTCAGTAGTAATAACAACATGGTAGGAGGACCAGAGGGAGGTTTCCGTAGGAATAACAACATGGTGGGAGGACCAGAGGGAGACTTCAGTAGGAACAACAACATGGTGGGAGGACCAGAGGGAGGTTTCCGTAGGAATAACAACATGGTGGGAAAGGGAAAGGAGGACCAGAAGGAGATTTCAGTAGGAATAACAACATGGTAGGAAAGGGAAAGGAAGACCAGAGGGAGGTTTCAGTAGGAATAACAACATGGTAGGAGGACCAGAGGGAGGTTTCAGTAGGAATAACAACATGGTAGGAGGACCAGAGGGAGGTTTCAGTAGGAATAACAACATGGTAGGAGGACCAGAGGGAGGTTTCAGTAGGAATAACAACATGGTGGGAGGACCAGAGGGAGGTTTCAGTAGGAATAACAACATGGTAGGAGGACCAGAGGGAGACTTCAGTAGGAATAACAACATGGTGGGAGGACCAGAGGGAGGTTTCAGTAGGAATAACAACATGGTAGGAGGACCAGAGGGAGGTTTCAGTAGGAATTACAACATGGTAGGAGGACCAGAGGGAGACTTCAGTAGGAATAACAACATGGTGGGAGGACCAGAGGGAGGTTTCAGTAGGAATAACAACATGGTAGGAGGACCAGAGGGAGGTTTCAGTAGGAATTACAACATGGTAGGAGGACCAGAGGGAGACTTCAGTAGGAATAACAACATGGTGGGAGGACCAGAGGGAGGTTTCAGTAGGAATAACAACATGGTGGGAGGACCAGAGGGAGGTTTCAGTAGGAATAACAACATGGTAGGAGGACCAGAGGGAGACTTCAGTAGGAATAACAACATGGTAGGAGGACCAGAGGGAGGTTTCAGTAGGAATAACAACATGGTGGGAGGACCAGAGGGAGACTTCAGTAGGAATAACAACATGGTGGGAGGACCAGAGGGAGACTTCAGTAGGAATAACAACATGGTGGGAGGACCAGAGGGAGGTTTCAGTAGGAATAACAACATGGTGCGAGGACCAGAGGGAGGTTTCAGTAGGAATAACAACATGGTAAGAGGACCAGAGGGAGGTTTCAGTAGGAATAACAACATGGTAGGAGGACCAGAGGGAGGTTTCAGTAGGAATAACAACATGGTGGGAGGATCAGAGGGAGGTTTCAGTAGGAATAACAACATGGTAGGAGGACCAGAGGGAGACTTCAGTAGGAAAGGGAAAGGAGGACCAGAGGGAGGTTTCAGTAGGAATAACAACATGGTAGGAGGACCAGAGGGAGGTTTCAGTAGGAATAACAACATGGTAGGAGGACCAGAGGGAGGTTTCAGTAGGAATAACAACATGGTGGGAGGACCAGAGGGAGGTTTCAGTAGGAATAACAACATGGTAGGCGGACCAGAGGGAGGTTTCAGTAGGAATAACAACATGGTGGGAGGACCAGAGGGAGTTTCAGTAGGAATAACAACATGGTGGGAGGACCAGAGGGAGGTTTCAGTAGGAATAACAACATGGTGGGAGGACCAGAGGGAGACTTCAGTAGGAATAACAACATGGTGGGAGGACCAGAGGGAGACTTCAGTAGGAATAACAACATGGTAGGAGGACCAGAGGGAGGTTTCAGTAGGAATAACAACATGGTAGGAGGACCAGAGGAGGACTTCAGTAGGAAAGGGAAAGGAGGACCAGAGGGAGACTTCAGTAGGAATAACAACATGGTGGGAGGACCAGAGGGAGGTTTCAGTAGGAATAACAACATGGTGGGAGGACCAGAGGGAGACTTCAGTAGTAATAACAACATGGTAGGAGGACCAGAGGGAGGTTTCAGTAGGAATAACAACATGGTGGGAGGACCAGAGGGAGGTTTCAGTAGGAATAACAACATGGTGGGAGGACCAGAGGGAGACTTCAGTAGTAATAACAACATGGTGGGAGGACCAGAGGGAGGTTTCAGTAGGAATAACAACATGGTAGGAGGACCAGAGGAGGACCAGAGGGAGACTTCAGTAGGAAAGGGAAAGGAGGACCAGTGTTAAGACAACACAATAATATAAAGTTAAGATAACAAATTAAATACATTTTCCAGAACTTTGGCGACTGAGTAGGTCTTTATTAAACCTTCCGTTTTGGGCTGGATGGGTCAATGTGTAGTTCATACACGCACAATCTATTAGTAGAATTACCGTTTTACCTCAATTAGACACAAAATCCCTAGTTTGAAAGCTACTCTTTTCCGGAAGCTGTGAGGAGCCATTTTAAGTAATGCAAGCTTGGACCACGTGGTATAATAATAACCAGAGACTGCCTCAAAGATGGCCGACCTTTGTGTACGACGTAATCTACTCACGTTTGCACACGCCGTTTCGTGGTTGCTGACATCTTTCTTACAGGGATTACTCCGCCTGTGCACCAGCGATCAGTGCGCACTGGACAAACAACAGTATCGCGCGAGCAGAGCACGTGGACAGCTAAACAAGCCAACCGATACTTCGCCTGGCTAGCTGGGGTCATGACCTCAGAGCATGAATATAAAATGTTTAATATCTTCGGCTGTGTGAACGGTAGAAAAAATAAACAGCATCTGTGAAAATAATTATATGGATGTTTTGTGCACGAAAGTGATTACTAAAGCGTCTCATTAGGAATTTTCTAATTTGACTTCTCTATGGGGCCATCAATGGGAATTGTCTTTCTCAGAAGTGATTCAGTTAAACTGGAGTACCGAAGCACTACTGTACGTGTTATAAAAAAGTGTGCTTCCAGACGGAACCCTGGCCCCTTGGCAAGCCCCCTAGCAATTCGAGTTCTAGCCAATGAGCTTCAGACCCTCGCCCAGGTCTGCCAAGCGTTACCCATTGAGGTTGCAGGGCGGGCCCAACGGCTCAGTGGACACAGCAAAAAGAGATGACGTGGTACATATCTGCACATACACTTGAAGTCGGAAGTTTACATACACTTAGGTTGGAGTCATTAAAACTCGTTTTTCAACCACTCCACACATTTCTTGTTAACAAACTATAGTTTTGGCAAGTCGGTTAGGACATCTACTTTGTGCATGACACAAATAATTTTTCCAACAATTGTTTGTAGACAGATTATTTCACTTATAATTCACTGTATCACAATTCTAGTGAGTCAGAAGTTTACATACACTAAGTTGACTGTGCCTTTAAACAGCTTGGAAAATTCCAGAAAAGGATGTCATGGCTTTAGAAGCTTCTTATAGGCTAATTGACATAATTTGGAGGTGCACCTGTGGATGTATTTCAAGGCCTACCTTCAAACTCAGTGCCTCTTTGCTTGACATCATGGGAAAATCAAAAGAAATCAGCCAAGACCTACAAATTGTAGACCTCCACAAGTCTGGTTCATCCTTGGGAGCAATTTCCAAATGCCTGAAGGTACCACATTCATCTGTACAAACAATAGTATGCAAGTGTAAACACCATGGGACCACGCAGCCGTCATACCGCTCAGGAAGGAGATGCGTTCTGCCTCCTAGAGATGAACGTACTTTGGTGCGAAAAGTGCAAAAAAATCCCAGAACAACAGCAAAGGACCTTGTGAAGATGCTGGAGGAAACACGTACAAAAGTATCTATATCCACAGTAAAACGAGTCCCATGTCGACATAACCTGAAAGGCCTCTCAGCAAGGAAGAAGCCACTGCTCCAAAACCGCCATAAAAAAGCCAGACACGGTTTGCAACTGCACATGGGGACAAAGATCGTACTTTTTGGAGAAATGTCCTCTGGTTTGATGAAACAAAAATATAACTGTTTGGCCATTATGACGATCGTTATGTTTGGAGGAAAAGGGGGGACTTGCAAGCCGAAGAACACCATCCCAACCGTGAAGAACGGGGGTGGCAGCATCATGCTGTGGAGGTGCTTTGCTGCAGGAGGGACTGGTGCACTTCACAAATAGATGGCATCATGAGGAAGGAAAATTATGTGGATATATTGAAGCAACATCTCAAGACATCAGTCAGAAAGTTAAAGCTTGGTCGTAAATGGATCTTCCAAATTGACAATGACCCCAAGCATACTTCCAAAGTTGAGGCAAAATGGCTGAAGGACAACAAAGTCAAGGTATCGGAGTGGCCATCACAAAGCCCTGACCTCAATCTTATAGAACATTTGTGGCCAGAACTTAAAAAGCGTGTGCGAGCAAGGAGGCCTACAAACCTGACTCAGTTACACCAGCTCTGTCAGGAGGCTTGAGCCAAAATTCACCCAACTTATTGTGGGAAGCTTGTGGAAGGCTACCCGAAGCGTTTGACCCAAGTTAAACAATTTAAAGGCAATGCTACCAAATACTAATTGAGTGTATGTAAACATCTGATCCACTGGGAATGTGATGAAATAAATAAAAGCTGAAATAAATCATTCTCTCTACTATTATTCTGACATTTCACATTTCTTAAAATAAAGTGGTGGTCCTAACTGACCTAAGACAGGGAATTTTTACTAGGAGTAGATGTCAGGAATTGTGAAAACTGAGTTTAAATGTATTTGGCTAAGGTGTATGTAAACTTCCGACTTCAACTGTATGTGACATAGTACGCAATTTTCAGGGACTACTTTCAGAGCTGCTGGCTAAAACGGAACCTAGCTAGCTACCCTAGCTACCGGAACAACTCTCTTAGCCCCTGTAATTCTAAACCCTTACAATATGGAATTGTTTTAAGATGCTTAACCCCTGTAATTCTAAACCCTTACAATATGGAATTGTTTTAAGATGGTCATAAAATTGATAATTTAGCTATTTGATTTGGAGTTTTATGACCCCTGTAGGTATCCCAAAAAATATAGATAAAAAATATTTGATAAAACATTGAAATTGGACTTTACTGCTATAGCCTACAGAAACGCATGGAATAACACATTTGTACAGTGGCTTGCGAAAATATTCACCCCCCTTGGCATTTTTCCTATTTTGTTGCCTTACAACCTGGGATTAAGATTTTTTGGGGTGTTTGTATTATTTGATTTACACAACATGCCTACCACTTTGAAGATGCAAAATATTTTTTCTTGTGAAACAAACAAGAAATAAGACAAAAAAAAACTGAAAACTTGAGCGTGCATAACTATTCACAACCCCAAAGTCAATACTTTGTAGAGACACCTTTTGTAGCAATTACAGCTACAAGTCTCTTGGGGTATGTCTCTATAAGCTTGGCACATCTAGCCACTGGGATTTTTGCCCATTCTTCAAGGCAAAACTGCTCCATTTCCTTCAAGTTGGATGGGTTCCGCTGGTGTACAGCAATCTTTAAGTCATACCACAGATTCTCAATTGGATTGAGGTCTGGGCTTTGACTAGGCCATTCCAAGACATTTAAATGTTTCCCCTTAAACCACTCAAGTGTTGCTTTAGCAGTATGCTTAGGGTCATTGGGTCCAGTATGCTTAGGGCTTAGGGTCCTGCTGGAAGGTGAACCTCCGTCCCAGTCTCAAATCTTTGGAAGACTGAAACAGGTTTCCCTCAAGAGTTTCCCTGTATTTAGTGCCATCCATCATTCCTTCAATTCTGACCAGTTTCATTTTACATTTACATTTTAGTCATTTAGCAGACGCTCTTATCCAGAGCGACTTACAGTTTCCCAGTCCCTGCCGATGAAAAACATCCCCACACCATGATGCTGCCACAACCATGCTTCACTGTGGGGATGGTGTTCTCGGGGTGATGAGAGGTGTTGGGTTTGCGCCAGACATAGCATTTTCCTTGATGGCCAAAAAACTCAATTTTAGTCTCATCTGACCAGAGTACCTTCTTCCATATGTTTGGGAAGTCTCCCACATGCCTTTTGGCGAACACCAAACGTGTTTGCTTATTTTTTTCTTTAAGCAATGGCTTTTTTCTGGCCACTCTTCTGTAAAGCCCAGCTCTGTGGAGTGTACGGCTTAAAGTGGTCCTATGGACAGATACTCCAATCTCCGCTGTAGCTCCTTCAGGGTTATCTTTGGTCTCTTTGTTGCCTCTCTGATTAATGCCCTCCTTGCCTGGTCCATTAGTTTTAGTGGGCGGCCCTCTCTTGGCAGGTTTGTTGTGGTGCCATATTCTTTAAATTTTTTAATAATGGATTTAATGGTGTTCCGTGGGATGTTCAAAGTTTCTGATATTTTTTTATAACCCATCTCTGATCTGTACTTCTCCACAACTTTGTCCCTGACCTGTTTGGAGAGCTCCTTGGTCTTCATGGTGCCGCTTGCTTGGTGATGCCCCTTGCTTAGTGGTGTTGCAGACTCTGGGGCCTTTCAGAACAGGTGTATATATACTGAGATCATGTGACAGATCATATCACACTTAGATTGCACACAGGTGGACTTTATTTAACTAATTATGTGACTTCTGAAGGTAATTGGTTGCACCAGATCTTATTTAGGGGCTTCATAGCAATGGGTGAATACATATGCACACACCCATTTTCCATTATTTATATTTTCGAATTTATTTAAACAAGTTATTTTTTTCATTTCACTTCACCAATTTGGACTATTTTGTGTATGTCCATTACATGAAATGCAACAAAATAGGAAAAAACCAAGGGGATGAATACTTTTGCAAGGCACTGTAGATAGCAAAACATACAGTCAAAAAAGTATTAATTAATTCCTTAATTATTGATTAAGGTTTTGAAATGTCTGGACTATCGGTCTGTCCCTAACAACAACAAATATTGGGACTGGGAGTCGTCTGTTCTTTCCATCAATCGTTTGGTCTACATTTTTTAACGTATTTTTACATATATAGACACACTACGTGTTTTAATAAAATCAACTATATGCACTGAGCTTGTCTGATGCTTTGAGCGCACTGTTTTAATAAATAATTAAGTCACACAAATGTGGCTACTTTGCCTGTCTGCAACAAATTTGTATCAACTGGGTCTGGCCTTGCAACATTGTATCAACTATTCAGGGCCCTCAGAGTTTCCCATGCCAGTGTCAGAGCGACGTGTATGCGGTAGGCGAAGTCAAGGGCAGGACACCGAGCTACTGGAGCGTACTTTACTGAACACAGTGAATACAAAGTACAAAAACCAACCTCCTTGCAGAGAGGAACAAAATAACCCGCACACATTAGCAACTGCCGATAAGACGAAAAACAATCACACACAATACACAATGAGAGACAGAGGGTTATAAAGGGAACACAATACAACATAATGGGAAACAGGTGTAAACAATAAAGACAAACAAGACAAACACCGAAACATAGATCGGTGGCAGCTAGTACTCCGGGGACGACGAACGCCGAAGCCTGCCCGAGCAAGGAGGAGGAGCAACCTCGGCTGAATCCGTGACAGCCAGTGAGCTCCAGGACAGACACAGCTGTATTTGTGGAAGGGATAAGAAGAAATCACGTATTATATGATGTTTCCACTGGATGAAACAATGACATTTTAGAGTACAACACCCCGAGGGTGCGGTAGTCTGGGGGTCAGTGTGACCGGTGGGGTACCCCGAGGGTGCGGTAGTCTGGACACCGGTGTGACCGGTGGGGTACCCCGAGGATGCGGTAGTCTGGACAACAGTGTGACCGGTGGGGTACCCCGAGGGTGCGGTAGTCTGGACACCGGTGTGACCGGTGGGGTACCCCGAGGGTGCGGTAGTCTGGACACCAGTGTGACCGGTGGGGTACCCCGAGGGTGCGGTAGTCTGGGGGTCAGTGTGACCAGTGGGGTACCCCGAGGGTGCAGTGGTCTGGGGGTCAGTGTGACCGGTGGGGTACCCCGAGGGTGCGGTAGTCTGGGGGTCAGTGTGACCGGTGGTGTACCCCGAGGGTGCGGTAGTCTGGACACCAGTGTGACCGGTGGGGTACCCCGAGGGTGCGGTAGTCTGGACACCGGTGTGACCGGTGGGGTACCCAGAGGGTGCGGTAGTCTGGACACCGGTGTGACCGGTGGGGTACCCCGAGGGTGCGGTAGTCTGGACAGCGGTGTGACTGGTGGGGTACCCCGAGGGTGCGGTAGTCTGGACACCGGTGTGACCGGTGAGGTACCCCGAGGGTGCGGTAGTCTGGACACCGGTGTGACCGGTGGGGTACCCCGAGGGTGCGGTAGTCAGGACACCGGTGTGACCGGTGGGGTACCCCGAGGGTGCGGTAGTCAGGACACCGGTGTGACCGGTGGGGTACCCCGAGGGTGCGGTAGTCTGGACACCGGTGTGACCGGTGGGGATACCCCGAGGGTGCGGTAGTCTGGACACCGGTGTGACCGGTGGGGTACCCCGAGGGTGCGGTAGTCTGGGCAATCAGTGTGACCGGTGGGGTACCCCGAGGGTGCGGTAGTCTGGACACCGGTGTGACCGGTGGGGTACCCCGAGGGTGCGGTAGTCTGGACACCGGTGTGACCGGTGGGGTACCCCGAGGGTGCGGTAGTCTGGACACCGGTGTGACCGGTGGGGTACCCCGAGGGTGCGGTAGTCTGGACACCGGTGTGACCGGTGGGGTACCCCGAGGGTGCGGTAGTCTGGACACCGGTGTGACCGGTGGGGTACCCCGAGGATGCGGTAGTCTGGACAACAGTGTGACCGGTGGGGTACCCCGAGGGTGCGGTAGTCTGGGGCACCAGTGTGACCGGTGGGGTACCCCGAGGGTGCGGTAGTCTGGACACCGGTGTGACCGGTGGGGTACCCCGAGGGTGCGGTAGTCTGGACACCGGTGTGACCGGTGGGGTACCCCAGGGTGCGGTAGTCTGGACAGCAGTGTGACTGGTGGGGTACCCCGAGGGTGCGGTAGTCTGGACACCGGTGTGACCGGTGGGGTACCCCGAGGGTGCGGTAGTCTGGACACCAGTGTGACCGGTGGGGTACCCCGAGGGTGCGGTAGTCTGGGGGTCAGTGTGACCGGTGGGGTACCCCGAGGGTGCGGTAGTCTGGGGGTCAGGCTACTGGTTTGTGGTCCTGAGGAGGAGGCGGATGTATCTGGCCTGTGACCGGAGCAAGGTCTCCCCAGGTTGTGGGTGGTTCCCGAATGTTGCCTAATTTTTAAGACTAATCAGCGCATGGTATTTTAGGGAGGAACAGAAAAACAAGGTTGCGGGTGGTTGCCGAGTGTTGCCTCATTTTTAAAGATTCATCGGCACATGGTCTTTTGGGAGGAACAGAAAAGCAAGGTTGCGGGTGGTTCTCGAGTGTTGCCTCATTTTTAAGACTCATCAGCGCATGGTATTTAGGGAGGAACAGAAAAACAAGGTTGCGGGTGGTTCTCGAGTGTTGCCTCATTTTTAAGACTCATCAGAGCATGGTCTTTTTGGAGGAACAGAAAGTTTCCTTAACAACATTTCCTTAACATTAACTATATGCATTTGTCTTCAGCCATATTAATAGATTAGGTCTATAGTCTGTCTTGGTTCCCTGAATCAGAAATGCCTTAAAATGTTGTTCTGTCCTGTCTTCTGTCGAGGTTATGGTGATAGTGACCCCGAATGGTATCTCGACACATGGAAGGGATCATTTGACCCAGATCAGTGTGTGCCCCATCCCCTCTAATCGTAGTGGTGGCAATGGGGTCAACCTTGCCTGTAATTTATTTGGGATTGCAAAATTGTTTATTTGGGGTGTCGGGTTGATTGTGGGGGTCTTCACACTGGGAAATGTATAATAATATAGATTTAAAAAATACATTGAGATACTGATCTGTCTTTAACATGTCACTCACTACAGTATTAACATGTCACTCACTACAGTACAAATTAACATACCACTCATTACAGCATTAACATACCACTCACTACAGTATACATTAACATACCACTCACTACAGTATAAATTAACATGCCACTCACTACAGCATTAACATACCACTCACTACAGCATTAACATACCACTCACTACAGTATAAATTAACATGCCACTCACTACAGCATTAACATACCACTCACTACAGCATTAACATACCACTCACTACAGTATAAATTAACATACCACTCACTACAGCATTAACATACCACTCACTACAGTATAAATTAACATACCACTCACTACAGCATTAACATACCACTCACTACAGTATAAATTAACATGCCACTCACTACAGCATTAACATACCACTCACTACAGCATTAACATACCACTCACTACAGTATAAATTAACATGCCACTCACTACAGCATTAACATACCACTCACTACAGCATTAACATACCACTCACTACTGTATAAATTAACATACCACTCATTACAGTATAAATTAACATGCCACTCACTACAGCATTAACATACCACTCACTACAGCATTAACATACCACTCACTACAGTATACATTAACATACCACTCACTACAGTATAAATTAACATGCCACTCACTACAGTATAAATTAACATACCACTCACTACAGTATACATTAACATACCACTCACTACAGTATACATTAACATACCACTCACTACAGTATAAATTAACATATCACTCATTACAGCATTAACATACCACTCACTACAGTATACATTAACATACCACTCACTACAGTATAAATTAACATACCACTCACTACAGCATTAACATACCACTCACTACAGTATAAATTAACATACCACTCACTACACTACATAAATAGACACACTGTGTGTTTTAATAAAATCAACAATGTGCACTGAGCTTGTCTGACGCTTTGAGCGCACTATTTTATTAAATAATTAAGACTCACAAATGTGTCTACTTTGCCTGTCTCCAACAAACTTGTATCAACTGGGTCTGGCCTTGCAACATTGTATCAACTCACTACAGTATAAATTCACATGTCACTCACTACAGTATAAATTCACGTCACTCACTACAGTATAAATTAACACACCACTCACCACAGTATTAACATGTCACTCACTACAGTATGAGTGGTCATACACAGGTAGGCAAACAGGCAGGTGAAACAAACCAAGGACTGAAGGCTATAACCGGTTCTCACAAATGAGCTAGGAAAAGGCATAGTAGAGTCAAAACTAACAATACCTCACAAGGCACAAACAGAAAGAACTGAACTAAATAAGGAGCTGAAGAGACCAGGTGATCAATTAACAAAAATGAAAGACAGGGCTACGTTCAAGAACAAAAAGAAACAGGGCTACGTTCAAGAACACAAAGAAACAGGGCTACATTCAGGAACACAAAGAAACAGGGCTACGTTCAAGAACACAAAGAAACAGGGCTACGTTCAAGAACACAAAGAAACAGGGCTACATTCAGGAACACAAAGAAACAGGGCTACGTTCAAGAACACAAAGAAACAGGGCTACGTACAAGAACACAAAGAAACAGGGCTATGTTCAAGAACACAAAGAAACAGGGCTACATTCAAGAACACAAAGAAACAGTGCTACGTTCAAGAACACAAAGAAACAGGGCTACGTTCAAGAACACAAAGAAACAGGGCTACGTTCAAGAACACAAAGAAACAGGGCTACGTTCAAGAACACAAAGAAACAGGGCTACGTTCAAGAACACATAGAAACAGGGCTACGTTCAAGAACACATAGAAACAGGACTACGTACAAGAACACATAGAAACAGGGCTACATACAAGAACACAAAGAAACAGGGCTACGTTCAAGAACACAAGTAGAACTAAGAAAACAAATACAGAACCTTACAGAAAGTTTCTTCAAGTGCAGTCGCAAAAACCATCGAGCACTATGATAAAACTGGCTCTCATGAGGACCGCCACAGGAATGGAAGACCCAGAGTTACCTCTGCTGCAGAGGATAAGTTAATTAGAGTTACCAGTCTCAGAAATTGCAGCCCACATAAATGCTTCACAGAGTTCAAGTCACAGACACATCTCAACATCAACTCTTCAGAGGAGACTGTGTGAATCAGGCCTTCATGGTCGAATTGCTGCAAAGAAACCACTATTAAAGGACACCAATAAGAAGAAGAGACCTGCTTGGGACAAGAAACACAAGCAATGGACATTAGACCGGTGGAAAATTGTCCTTTGGTCTGGAGTCGAAATTGGCGATTTTTGGTTCAAACCGCCGTGTCTTTGTGAGACGCAGTGTGGGTGAACGGATGATCTCTGCATGTGTAGTTCCCACCGTAAAGCATGGAGGAGGAGGTGTTATGGTGTGGGGGTGCTTTGCTGGTGACACTGTCTGTGATTTATTTAGAATTCAAGGCACACTTAACCAGCATGGCTACCACAGCATTCTGCAGCGATACGCCATCCCATCTGGTTTGGGCATTGTGGGACTATCATTTGTTTTTCAACAGGACAATGACCCAACACACCTCTTGGCTGTGTAAAGGCTATTTTACCAAGAAGGAGAGTGATGGAGTGCTGCATCTGATGACCTGGCCTCCACAATCCCCCAACCTCAACCCAATTGAGATGGCTTGGGATGAGTCGGACGGCAGAGTGAAGGAAAAGCAGCCAACAAGTGCTCAGAATATTTGGGAACTCCTTCAAGACTGTTGGAATAGCTTTCCAGGTGAAGCTGGTTGAGAGAATGCCAAGAGTGTGTAAAGCTGTCATCAAGGCAAAGGGTGGCTATTTGATTTGTTGAACACCTTTTTGGTTACTACATGATTCCATATGTGTTATTTCATAGTTTTGATGTCTTCACTATTATTATACAATGTCAGAAAATAGCAAAAATAAAGAAAAACCCTTCAATGAGTAGGTGTGTCCAAACTTTTCCAGCATGACAATGGCCATCGTAGGTGAGCATTTGCCCACTGAAGTCGGTTACGACCCCGAACTGCAGTCAGGTCAAGACCCTGGTGAGGACAACGAGCACGCAGGTGAAGAAGCCGGATGTTGAGGTCCTGGGCTGGCGTGGGTACACAGGGTCTTCGGTTGTGAGGCCGGTTGGACATAATTCCAAACTGCCAAATTCTCTAAAATGACGTTGGAGGTGGCTTATTATAGAGTAATACATTCAATTCTCTGGCAACAGCTCTGGTGGACATTCCTGCAGTCAGCATGCCAATGACAAGCTCCCTCCAGATACAGTGGGGGGAAAAAGTATTTAGTCAGCCACCAATTGTGCAAGTTCTCCCACTTAAAAAGATGAGAGAGGCCTGTAATTTTCATCATAGGTACACGTTAACTATGACAGACAAATTGAGAAAAAAAATCCAGAAAATCACATTGTAGGATTTTTCATGAATTTATTTGCAAATTATGGTGGAAAATAAGTATTTGGTCACCTACAAACAAGCAAGATTTCTGGCTCTCACAGACCTGTAACTTCTTCTTTAAGAGGCTCCTCTGTCCTCCACTCGTTACCTGTATTAATGGCACCTGTTTGAACTTGTTATCAGTATAAAAGACACCTGTCCACAACCTCAAACAGTCACACTCCAAACTCCACTATGGCCAAGACCAAAGAGCTGTCAAAGGACACCAGAAACAAAATTGTAGACCTGCACCAGGCTGGGAAGACTGAATCTGCAATAGGTAAGCAGCTTGGTTTGAAGAAATCAACTGTGGGAGCAATTATTAGGAAATGGAAGACATACAAGACCACTGATAATCTCCCTCGATCTGGGGCTCCACGCAAGATCTCACCCCGTGGGGTCAAAATGAACACAAGAACGGTGAGCAAAAATCCCAGAACCACACGGGGGGACCTAGTGAATGACCTGCAGAGAGCTGGGACCAAAGTAACAAAGCCTACCATCAGTAACACACTATGCCGCCAGGGACTCAAATCCTGCAGAGCCAGATGTATCCCCCTGCTTAAGCCAGTACATGTCCAGGCCCATCTGAAGTTTGCTAGAGTGCATTTGGATGATCCAGAAGAGGATTGGGAGAATGTCTTATGGTCAGATGAAACCAAAATATAACTTTTTGGTAAAAACTCAACTCGTCGTGTTTGGAGGACAAAGAATGCTGAGTTGCATCCAAAGAACACCATACCTACTGTGAAGCATGGGGGTGGAAACATCATGCTTTGGGGCTGTTTTTCTGCAAAGGGACCAGGACGACTGATCCGTGTAAAGGAAAGAATGAATGGGGCCATGTATCGTGAGATTTTGAGTGAAAACCTCCTTCCATCAGCAAGGGCATTGAAGATGAAACGTGGCTGGGTCTTTCAGCATGACAATGATCCCAAACACACCGCCCGGGCAACGAAGGAGTGGCTTCGTAAGAAGCATTTCAAGGTCCTGGAGTGGCCTAGCCAGTCTCCAGATCTCAACCCCATAGAAAATCTTTGGAGGGAGTTGAAAGTCCGTGTTGCCCAGCGACAGCCCCAAAACATCACTGCTCTAGAGGAGATCTGCATGGAGGAATGGGCCAAAATACCAGCAACAGTGTGTGAAAACCTTGTGAAGACTTACAGAAAACGTTTGACCTGTGTCATTGCCAACAAAGGGTATATAACAAAGTATTGAGAAACATTTGTTATTGACCAAATACTTATTTTCCACCATAATTTGCAAATAAATTCATTAAAAATCCTACAATGTGATTTTCTGGAGAAAAAAAATCTCATTTTGTCTGTCATAGTTGACGTGTACCTATGATGAAAATTACAGGCCTCTCTCATCTTTTTAAGTGGGAGAACTTGCACAATTGGAGGCTGACTAAATACTTTTTTCCCCCACTGTATCTGTGGCATTGTGTTGTGTGACAAAACTGCACATTTTAGAGTGGCCTTTTATTGTCCCCAGCACAAGTTGTACCTGTGTAATGATCATGCTGTTTAATCAGCTTCTTGATATGCCACACCTGTCAGGTGGATGGATTATTTTGGCAAGGGAGAAATGCTCACTAACAGGGATGTAAACAAATTTGTGGACAACATTTTAGAGAAATAAGCTTTTTGTGCATATGGAACATTTCTGGGATCTTTCATTTCACCTCATGAAACATGGGACCAACACTTTACATGTTGCGTTTATATTTTTGTTCAGTATATATTTGTTATTCTGAATCTTTTTTTTTTTTATTCCGAAGAAAAATTGAGTTACACTGCCAAGGGGGAGATGTAGGGATCTGTTAAAGCAAAGCTGCTCCTACACATTTTGTCCAGATGTGTCATATGATTTCAGACTTGGAGATGACATCCTTCAGGGGTTTCTAAAACTAATTCAATGTTTGTAAGAATCCGTTGAGGGTTTACTCCCAAGGTCAAGAGAAAAGGCCCTGTTGCCCTGTTTCCGATAATAAGATACTCTGAGAGAAGTTGCGTTGAAAGTGTTGAGCACAAAACTCTGAGTCACGTTTCCTAATCACACTGTGCAACAGTTAACACAGACAACTTTCCCTCTGGTGAACAGGCTTCCTGTATACAGGGGTCAGTGGCCACCGGTTTATTGAAACTCTACACTCAAGCTGATGTGATATGTGGAATTTGATCACTGTAATAAATTATTGCAAGTTCATACTCTGTTGGCTACATATGAGGAGGGTTTTACTGAGGAAGGAACAATTCTTGAACGATTAGCCACAGACCCCTGTATACAGGAAGCCAGTTCACCAGAGGGAAAGTTGTCTGTGTTAACTGTTGCACAGTGTGATTAGGAAACGTGACTCAGAGTTTTGTGCTCGACACTTTCAACGCAACTTCTCTCACCTCCTTTCTGTGAACGGATAAACATTTGACTAAAGGTAAAAGGACATTGTCAGAGAGTTGCTAAACAATAACCATTAGGCCCTGAAGCCTATACTGTTCATAAGATTATTTCTAGGGGGTGGGGTGGAGATAGGCCTTGGGAGGACATGAGTACTCGTAAATACTACCCGAAAATACCACTCATAGAGGCTTTAGCTGGTAGAGATTGGCGTGAGGTGAAACTGATTGAAGTGTCATGAATCCCGCTTCCTGAGCCTGTTTCTGCCTGTGTTGCCTGTTTTCTGTTCTGAAGTCTGTTTCCTGAGGTTCCTGAACGCACCCTGTCTGGTTGCCAGGCAACGAAGCTAGGCGGGAGATCTCTCTATTACCCGCACCTGCATCTCATCAGCTATCTGATGATGAGCGGCAGGCGAGGTGAGTAGTCATGCTGTACTTCACTCCGCAGGTAATATGACACATTACATTACAATGGAACGATTTGATTAGTGTAATGTTAGCTAGCTACATAGTTGTATTTGTATCAAAGATAAAGGTGTAGTATAGAGAAACTATCGAGGTTAGCTAGCCAGCTACATTCGTTCGCAGCGACGCCGTTTTTCAAACAAAGTCAACACCGCAGCCATTGCTAGCTAGCCAACACTACCAGCTAGCAGTACTGTAGCAACTAAATACAATATCCTTTTAGCCAGCTACATTCGTTCGCAGCGACGCCGTTTTTCAAACAAAGTCAACACTGCAGCCATTGCTAGCTAGCCAACGCTACCAGCTAGCAGTACTGTAGCAACTAAATACAATATAATTTTAGCCAGCTACATTCGTTCGCAGCGACGCCGTTTTTCAAACAAAGTCAACACCACAGCCATTGCTAGCTAGCCAACACTACCAGCTAGCAGTACTGTAACAGCTAAATACAATATAATTTTAGTCAATGAGAATTTTGCAACATAAAGCTTCCCTTTCTGAACATTCGAGATGTGTAGTCCACTTGTGTAGCTAGCATGACTGACTTTGTGCTAGCTAGCCAACGTTTAATTATTGCTGCATTATGAAAGGAACTAGACACGGACACAAATTATCTGTTTAGTGTGTTAACACACTATTGGTAGTTTGTTGTAACCAAGTATTGGTGCTAAACCGTGTGTTATTGGATGCTAGCATGCTAGTTAGCTATGGCGTCATAGGATACGGTGCCCTGGACGGTTTTTCATGGAAGAATACTGTACCAAGTTAGCTAGCTGAATAAACTAAGTTAGAGTCTATTCCTAGAAACATTGAACCGCTGTAGTTTACAACAATTATTATTTCTAAAGTGGAAGTTGGGAGAGTTATATTCGGGTGTTTCAGTGAAACAATTATAGTTTCTGAGGTGGAAGTTGGGAGAGTTATATTTGGGAGTTGTGGTGAGGGAGGCCCCGCTCTCTCCTTTCCCAGATGTTTAGTTCATTTCATTCCGATCTCCTCTGCATTATTGTAGCCATTTGCTGCAGCCTGTCAACTATGCCTCTGCCTATCCCTGTTCTCTCCTCTCCGCACAGGCTACACAAACGCCTCACACCGCGTGGCTGCTGCCTCTCTAACCTGGTGGTCCCTGCACGCACCACCCACCTGGAGTTCCAGGTCTCAGGCAGCCTCTGGAACTGCCGTTCTGCTGCCAACAAGGCAGAGTTCATCCCAGCCTATGCTACCCTCCAGTCCCTCGACTTCTTGACGCTGACGGAAACATGGATTACCACTGAAAACACTGCTACTCCTACTGCTCTCTCCTCGTCTGACCATGTGTTCTCGCATACCCCGAGAGCATCTGGTCAGCGGGGTGGTGGCACAGGAATCCTCATCTCTCCCAAGTGGACATTCTCAATTTTCCCCCTAACCCATCTGTCTATCTCCTCATTTGAATTCCATGCTGTCACAGTCACTAGCCCATTTAAGCTTAATATCCTTGTCATCTATCGCCCTCCAGGTTCCCTTGGAGAGTTCATCAATGAGCTTGACGCCTTGATAAGTTCATTTCCTGAGGATGGCTCACCCCTCACACTTCTGGGGGATTTCAACCTCCCTACATCTACATTTGACTCATTTCTCTCTGCCTCCTTCTTTCCACTCCTCTCCTCTTTTGACCTCACCCTCTCACCGTCCCCCCCTACTCACAAGGCAGGCAATACGCTTGACCTCATCTTTACTAGATGCTGTTCTTCTACTAATCTCACTGCAACTCCCCTCCATGTCTCCGACCACTACTTTGTATCCTTTTCTCTCTCGCTCTCCTCCAACACTACTCACTCTGCCCCTACACAGATGGTAATGCGCCGCCGCAACCTTCGCTCTCTCTCTCCCGCTACTCTCTCCTCTTCCATCCTATCATCTCTTCCCTCTGCTCAATCCTTCTCCCTCCAATCTCCTGATTCTGCCTCCTCAACCCTCCTCTCCTCCCTTTCTGCATCCTTTGACTCTCTATGTCCCCTATCCTCCCGGCCGGCTCGGTCCTCCCCTCCAGCTCCGTGGCTTGATGACTCATTGCGAGCTCACACAACAGAGCTCCGGGCAGCTGAGCGGAAATGGAAGAAAACTAGACTCCCTGCGGACCTGGCATCTTTTCACTCCCTCCTCTCTACATTTTCTTCATCTGTTTCTGCTGCTAAGGCGACTTTCTACCACTCTAAATTCCAAGCATCTGCCTCTAACCCTAGGAAGCTCTTTGCCACATTCTCCTCCCTGCTGAATCCTCCTCCCCCCCGCCCTCCTCCCTCTCTGTGGATGACTTCGTCAACCACTTTGAAAAGAAGGTTGACGACATCCGATCCTCATTTGTTAAGTCAAATGACACTGCTGGTCCTGCTCACACTGCCCTACCCTTTGCTTTGACTTCTTTCTCACCTCTCTCTCCAGATAAAATCTTGCGACTTGTGACTGCAGGCCGCCCAACAACCTGCCCGCTTGACCCTATCCCCTCCTCTCTTCTCCAGACCATTTCCGGTGACCTTCTCCCCTACCTCAGCTCGCTGATCAACTCATCCTTGACCGCTGGCTATGTCCCTTCCGTCTTCAAGAGAGCGAGAGTTGCACCCCTTCTCAAAAAACCAACACTCGATCCCTCTGATGTCAACAACTACAGACCAGTATCCCTTCTTTCTTTTCTTTCCAAAACTATTGAGCGTGCCGTCTTTAGCCAACTCTCTTGCTATCTCTCTCAGAATGACCTTCTTGATCCAAACCAGTCAGGTTTCAAGACTGGTCATTCAACTGAGACTGCTCTTCTCTGTGTCACAGAGGCTCTCCGCACTGCTAAAGCTAACTCTCTCTCCTCTGCTCTTGTCCTTCTAGACCTGTCTGCTGCCGTTGATACTGTGAACCATCAGATCCTCCTCTCCACCCTCTCCGAGCTGGGCATCTCCGGCGCGGCTCACTCTTGGATTGCGTCCTACCTGACCGGTCGCTCCTACCAAGTGGCGTGGCGAGAAGCTGTCTCCGCACCACGCGCTCTCACCACTGGTGTCCCCCAGGGCTCAGTTCTAGGCCCTCTCCTATTCTCGCTATACACCAAGTCACTTGGCCCTGTCATATCCTCACATGGCCTCTCCTATCATTGCTACGCTGACGATACACAACTAATCTTCTCCTTTCCCCCTTCTGATAACCAGGTGGCGAATCGCATCTCTGCATGTCTGGCAGACATATCAGTATGGATGACGGATCACCACCTCAAGCTGAACCTTGGCAAGACGGAGCTGCTCTTCCTCCCGGGGAAGGACTGCCCGTTCCATGATCTCGCCATCACGGTTGACAACTCCGTTGTGTCCTCCTCCCAGAGTGCGAAGAGCCTTGGCGTGACCCTGGACAACACCCTGTCGTTCTCCGCTAACATCAAGGCGGTGACCCGATCCTGTAGGTTCATGCTCTACAACATTCGGAGAGTACGACCCTGCCTTACACAGGAAGCGGCACAGGTCCTAATCCAGGCACTTGTCATCTCCCGTCTGGATTACTGCAACTCGCTGTTGGCTGGGCTACCTGTCTGTGCCATTAAACCCCTACAACTCATCCAGAATGCTGCAGCCCGTCTGGTGTTCAACCTTCCCAAGTTCTCTCACGTCACCCCGCTCCTCCGCACACTCCACTGGCTTCCAGTTGAAGCTCGCATCTGTTACAAGACCATGGTGCTTGCCTATGGAGCTGTGAGGGGAACGGCACCTCCGTACCTTCAGGCTCTGATCAGTCCCTACACCCAAACGAGGGCATTGCGTTCATCCACCTCTGGCCTGCTGGCTCCCCTTCCTCTGCGGAAGCATAGTTCCCGCTCAGCCCAGTCAAAACTGTTCGCTGCTCTGGCACCCCAATGGTGGAACAAGCTCCCTCACGACGCCAGGACAGCGGAGTCACTCACCACCTTCCGGAGACATTTGAAACCCCACCTCTTTAAGGAATACCTGGGATAGGATAAAGTAATCCTTCTACCCCCCCAAAATAAAAATAAAAAAAATATTAATTTTTTTAACTAATAAAATAAAATATAATTTTTTTTAAAAATTGTAAAGTGGTTATCCCACTGGCTATAAGGTGAATGCACCAATTTGTAAGTCGCTCTGGATAAGAGCGTCTGCTAAATGACGTAAATGTAAATGTAAATGTATCTGCACACCTGGTCCTGATCATCACCTCTCCACTTCATAAGCTCTGACCTGACATCCATTCCCTGCCGGATCATTAGTCATGAACAGTATGTTGTGTCAGCGTATCAGCCTCAAGTTTACTAGAGTTAGTTTTATTGTTCTGTACTTTTTGCTTGCCGTGTACTCACCTCTGTTTACTCTGTCTACAGTCATTCTCCCGGAACATTCACCCCACCCCTGCCTGGTCGAGGTGGCTTCTGTGACACCATTGGATCTGCCCATTCACTCCCATCAACTCACCTCGGCTGCCGCTCCGTCTCCTGGATTATTCTGTTTCCACATTTGAGTCAGTAAATAAATACTCACCTTCGTTCTACTCACCTTGTCCTGGTCTGCTTCTGGGTTCTGCTTTAGAGAATCATGACAGAACGATCCGGCCCAGAATGAATCCAGCGGACCTTGACTCCGTTCGCCATGCCATTACCCATCAGGAGAAGATGTTGGGACAACACAGCACGGCGCTACAGGAGATAGCGTTTTCGGTTCTGAACTTTTCTGCTAGTCTGACGAGTATCCAGGCTCAGCTCAGTTTGCCGGCGGATTATCCACCACCTGCTTCACCCCTCTCACCTGCCGCTTCTGGATCTGTTTCCTTCCGTGAGCCCAAGGTTCCGATGCCAGATAAGTACGAAGGGGATTTGGGAAGATGGCGTTAATTTCTTATGCAGTGTGGATTAGTGTTTGATCTGCAGCCCCACTCTTACGCCACAGACAAGGCTAGGATAGCTTTTGTTATTGAACTGCTGCGTGGAAGAGCTCTGGAGTGGGCTTCAGCCATATGGGAACGACAGGACACCTGCATGGCGTCATACCAGGAGTTCACGGCAGAGATGAGGAAGCTTTTTGACCATCCAGTCCGAGGTAAGGACGCAGCTAAGCTTTTGTTCTCTCTTCGCCAAGGAGCTCGCAGTGTGGCCGACTTTGTTATCGAATTCAGGACCTTGGCTGTGGAGAGTGGGTGGAATGAGGAGTCACTACAAGCTGCTTTTTATCAGGGGTTGTCGGAGCAACTCAAGGATGAGCTGATCTCCTATCCGGAGCCTAGTGACCTGGACAGTTTGGTAGCATTATCTATTCGGGTGGATAACAGAGTCCGAGAGAGAAGGAGGGAGAAGCAATGGAGCCTGTCCAATCAATCAGCTACTCGGTTACCATTCGGGTCAGGAAGTGGACCAGAACGAGTCGATCATTGTTCACCACACGGGATTAGTGGAGAGGTCCTGCCTCCAGATCCTGAAACCGTTCAAGTGGGGCGGCACGGGTTAACCAAGGAGGAGTGCCAACGTAGACGTGAGACCAACAGCTGCCTCTACTGTGGTAGCTCGGGACATTACATCTCCGCTTGTCCCCAGCGCCCGTTAAACTGCCCGGCTCGCTAAGTTTGGGAGGACTTTTAGCAAGCCAGTTTCAACCTCTCAATAGCCCTGTCAGACCCCGTTTTCCTGCTACCCTCATGAACAAGAATCAGAGTTTAGCGATTAACGCTTTCATCGATTCAGGTGCCGATGGCAGCTTTATTGATGCCGACTTGGTGGAACAGCTGGGGCTTTCCAAGGAGCGATTACCGGAAGCCATTGAAGCTACCACTCTGAACGGCAGTAGTCTGGCACGTATCACTATGAGAACTGAACCGGTTAAGATGCTGTTGTCAGGGAATCATTCAGAGGTTATCATCTTCTTCATTCTGCCTTCTCCCCATGTTCCTCTGGTTCTTGGATACCCCTGGCTGAGAGAGCACAATCCCACGTTCGATTGGGTGACTGGCAAGGTCACTAGTTGGAGCATTGAATGTCATGCTAACTGCCTTAAGACTGCCTGTTCCCTTTCTGTTCCCAGTCAGGTCATTGAGTCTACCCCCCCAGATTTGTCCCTGGTTCCTGAAACATATCACGATTTGGGGGAAGTGTTCAGTAAGCAGAAGGCTCTGTCACTTCCTCCCCACCGACCATACGATTGTGCCATTAACCTGTTCCCTGGAGCTGCCTATCCCAAGGGACGGTTATACAGTATCTCTCGACCTGAACGTGAAGCTTTGGAGACCTACATCAATGAGTCCCTAGCTGCTGGTCTCATTTGTCCCACATCATCACCCCTGGGGGCAGGATTCTTCTTTGTGAGTAAGAAGGATGACTCTCTTCGACCTTGTATTGATTATCGGGGTTTGAATGATATCACTGTCAAGAACAAGTATCCCCTGCCATTGATGAGCTCTGCTTTCGACTCCTTACAGGGTGCTACTGTGTTCACCAAGCTGGATCTACGCAATGCGTATCACCTGGTCCGGATCGGAGAGGGGGACAAGTGGTTGACTGGTTTCAATCCACCGATGGGTCATTTCGAGTATCAGGTGATGCCATTTGGACTGACCAATGCTCCAGCAGTGTTCCAGAGTATGGTGAATGACGTCCTGAGAGATATGATTGGTCTTTTTGTGTTCGTGTACCTGGATGACATTCTTATCTTCTCTAAGGAGCTTTCCAGCCACGTCCATCATGTCAAGCAGGTTCTGCAGCGATTGTTGGAGAACCGCCTGTTTGTGAAGGCCGAGAAGTGTGAATTTCACACCCACACTACATCCTTCCTCGGGTACATCATCTCCAGGGGAGAGATTAGGATGGATCAAGAGAAGGTTAGGGCGGTTCTGGATTGGGCCCAGCCCGGTACGAGATTGCAGCACCAGAGGTTTCTGGGGTTTGCGAATTTCTATCGTAGATTTATCCGTGATTACAGCCGTGTGGCCGCTCCATTAACTGCCCTGACTTCTAGTACCAGAACCTTCAGTTGGAATCCTGAGGTAGACTGAGCATTTCTGGATTTGAAGAGGCGATTCACCAACACCCCGATTCTCTCTCAACCTAACACTGCCCGTCAGTTTGTCGTTGAAGTGGACGCGTCTGAAGTGGGGGTTGGCGCCATCCTGTCCCAGCGAAGCTCCACTGACGGTAAACTCCATCCCTGCACCTTCTACTCTCGTCGTCTTTCGTCTGCGGAGAGGAACTACGATGTGGGTAACCGGGAGCTTCTCGCGGTGAAACTTGCCTTGGAGGAGTGGCGCCACTGGTTGGAGGGGGCGGAGCAACCGTTTATTGTCTGGACTGACCACAAGAATCTTGCTTACGTGCATCGGCTAGACGTCTCAACTCCCGTCAGGCCAGGTGGGCTTTGTTTTTTGGACGCTTTAATTTTTCGCTGACGTTCCGACCTGGGTCTAAGAACGGCAAGGCGGACGCCTTGTCCCGGATGTTCTCCAAGACGGAGGAGAGTGGGGGCCAAGACTGAGACGATTCTTCCCCGAAACTTCGTCGTGGGAGCAGTTACGTGGAGGATTGAGGAGGAAGTTATGGCGGCCCTTCGGACGCAGCCCAGTCCCGGTAACGGTCCACCCGGTCGGTTGTTTGTGCCTGAGTCGTTCCGTTCTGCTGTCCTCCAATGGTCCCACGCCAGCAAGATGGCTTTTCACCCTGGCGTGGCTCGGACAATGGCGTTACTACGCAGACGATTTTGGTGGCCTGCCATGGGAGAAGATACCCGGAGGTTTGTTGCTGCCTGTCCAGTTTGTGCGCAGAATAAGAGTACCAATCGGCCCAGCTCTGGACTTTTTCACTCCCTACCTATTCCCCGGTGACCATGGTCGCATCTGGACCTGGACTTTGTCACTGGGTTGCCCTCTTCTGAGGGGAACACGGTCATTCTGACTATTGTGGACAGATTCAGCAAGTTCGCCCACTTTGTGCCCATCTCCAAGCTTTCCTCTGCCTCTGAGACGTCCGAGATCCTGGTTAGGGAGGTTTTCAGGGTCCACGGGTTGCCCAGTGACATAGTTTCCGACCGTGGTCCTCAGTTTACCTCTGCTGTCTGGAAGTCCTTCTGTTTGGCCATTGGAGCTACAGTCACACATCTGGATTTCACCCCCAATCTAATGGTCAGGCGGAGAGAGACAACCAGAAGATGGAATCCACGCTGCTCTGCCTTGTCTCCTCCAACCCCACCTCTTGGGTCTCTCAGTTGCCATGGGTCGACTATGCCCACAATACTCTCCCTACATCTGCCACTGGGATGTCTCCCTTCCAGTGCCTGTACGGCTACCAACCTCCCTTGTTTCCTTCTCAGGAGAAGGATCTCTCGGTTCCCTCTGTCCAGGCCCACATTCGTCGTTGCCACCGGACCTGGCATCGGGCCAGAAAGGCCCTCCTTAGAGTTTCTGACCGGTATCAGCTCCAGGCGAATCGTCGCCGTATTCCTGCCCCCGCTTATGCCATCGGAGATAAGGTCTGGTTGGCTACACGGGATCTTCCTCTGCGGACTGAGTCGAGGAAACTGTCACCGAAGTTCATTGGTCCGTTTGTGGTGGAGAGAGTGATTAATCCTGTTGTGGTTCGACTCAAGTTGCCTAGAACGCTCAGAGTCCATTCCACCTTTCATGTCTCCTGCCTCAAGCCTGTTCTCCTCAGTCCTCTGTTGCCCCCTCCGCCTCCTCCTCCTCCTCCTCGGATGATCGGAGGTGGCCCTGTCTACACAGTGCACCGCATCATGGATTCCAGACGGCGGGGTCGGGGTTTCCATTATCTCGTGGACTGGGAGGGGGTATGGTCCTGAGGAGAGGAGTTTGATTCCTCGGCGTCAGATCCTTGATGCTGACCTCCTTCGTTACTTGGGTAGTCCGCCCGGTGGCGTTCGTCGGAGGGGGGGTACTGTCATGAATCCCGCTTCCTGAGTCTGTTTCTGCCTGTGTTGCCTGTTTTCTGTTCTCAAGGCTGTTTCCTGAGGTTCCTGAACGCACCCTGTCTGGTTGCCAGGCGACGAAGCTAGGCGGAAGATCTCTCTATTACCCGCACCTGCATCTCATCAGCTATCTGCACACCTGGTCCTGATCATCACCTCGCCACTTCATAAGCTCTGACCTGACATCCATTCCCTGCCGGATCGTTAGCCATGAACAGTATGTTGTGTCAGCGTATCAGCCTCAAGTTTACTAGAGTTAGTTTTGTTGTTCTGTACTTTTTGCTTGCCGTGTACTCACCTCCGTTTACTCTGTCTACAGTCATTCTCCCGGAACATTCACCCCACCCCTGCCTGGTCGTCGGTGGCTTCTGTGACACCATTGGATCTGCCTATTCACTCCCACCAACTCACCTCCGCTGCCCGCTCCGTCTCCTGGATTATTCTGTTTCCACATTTGAGTCAGTAAATAAATACTCACCTTCGTTCTACTCACCTTGTCCTGGTCTGCTTCTGGGTTCTGCTTTAGAGAATCGTGACATAAAGACACAGCTGGAGTGTACCAAGTGGCTCTAGGAGGTGCAATAGAATGAAGTGAGGAGGAGTGGTGGCTATAGGAGGTGGAATAGAATGAAGTGAGGAGGAGTGGTGGCTATAGGAGGTGGAATATAATGAAGTGAGGAGGAGTGGTGGCTATAGGAGGTGGAATAGAATGAAGTGAGGAGGAGTGGTGGCTATAGGAGGTGGAATAAAATGAAGTGAGGAGGAGTGGTGGCTATAGGAGGTGGAATAGAATGAAGTGAGGAGGAGTGGTGGCTATAGGAGGTGGAATATAATGAAGTGAGGAGGAGTGGTGGCTATAGGAGGTGGAATAGAATGAAGTGAGGAGGAGTGGTGGCTATAGGAGGTGGAATAAAATGAAGTGAGGAGGAGTGGTGGCTATAGGAGGTGGAATAGAATGAAGTGAGGAGGAGTGGTGGCTATAGGAGGTGGAATAGAATGAAGTGAGGAGGAGTGGTGGTCTGAGCGCACCACCTGGGCAACACCGGAATGGAAACCCAACGCACACTAATCACCTCCAGCGCACCTGCACCTCATCATCTCATCACCACCCCTATATAGCCCTGGACTGTTCAGTGTTGTGTTGTGTGTGATTGTTAGTGTCTTGTCGTGTACTCGCTCTTTGTTGTTCTCTTGCTCAGTGTTAGCAAAGTCTTTACATTGTTGATTCCTGCCTCTTCGTATCCTCAGTACTCGTCACACAAACCACCAGCTTTAGATCCATATTCGGTGCTACCACACAGCAGGGTTAGTGTTAGGGTTAAAGAAAAGGGTTAAGGATACAGATAAAGGCAATGACCTTGTAAGCAGCAGAACATCAAAATTACATACCTATAACGCTAACCCTGAGCTGTCCCTGCCGTGTTCTGCTGCTGACAAAGTCAATCAGGTGGACCTTCATACCTGTAACACTAACCATAATTGGGATGTAGCCCTCCAAAACCATGATAAGAGGTAAGGTCTAAGGTTAGGATAAGAGGTAAGGGTTAGGATAAGAGGTAAGGGTTAGGATAAGAGGTAAGGGTTAGGATAAGAGGTAAGGGTTAGGATAAGAGGTAAGGGTTAGGATAAGAAATAAGGGTTAGGATAAGAGGTAAGGGTTAGGATAAGAAGTAAGGGTTAGGATAAGAGGTAAGGGTTAGGATAAGAGGTAAGGGTTAGGATAAGAGGTAAGGGTTAGGATAAGAGGTAAGGGTTAGGATAAGAGGTAAGGGTTAGGATAAGAAGTAAGGGTTAGGATAAGAAGTAAGGGTTAGGATAAGAGGTAAGGGTTAGGATAAGAGGTAAGGGTTAGGATAAGAAGTAAGGGTTAGGATAAGAAGTAAGGGTTAGGATAAGAGGTAAGGGTTAGGATAAGAGGTAAGGGTTAGGATAAGAGGTAAGGGTTAGGATAAGAAGTAAGGGTTAGGATAAGAGGAAAGGGTTAGGATAAGACGTAAGGGTTAGGATAAGAGGTAAGGGTTAGGATAAGAGGTAAGGGTTAGGATAAGAGGTAAGGGTTAGGATAAGAGGTAAGGGTTAGGATAAGAGGTAAGGGTTAGGATAAGAGGTAAGGGTTAGGATAAGAAGTAAGGGTTAGGATAAGAGGAAAGGGTTGGATAAGACGTAAGGGTTAGGATAAGAGGTAAGGGTTAGGATAAGACGTAAGGGTTAGGATAAGAGGTAAGGGTTAGGATAAGAGGTAAGGGTTAAAGGTCCTGAACAGCCATTCTGAACATTACTTTTTCTCTCATGGCTAACTACCAGGAAGTTTGAAAAGACATGCTGAGTGGGAGGGAAGCTTATATTCATGGACTTTTCCTTGACTGACAGCTCTTTGAAACGTCTATGTCAAGCAACTTGGATGCAGTGAGCAGTGTTGCAGTAAAATCATCTCAATCTAATTTGGTGATACACAAAGCAACTCGAACAACATTGATATTGCATCAGTGATATCATTAAAAAAGAGATGATGTGCAAATAGAGATACTGGGGTGCAAATTAGCAAAATAAATAACAATATGGGGATGAGGTAGTTGGGTGGGCTAATTTCAGATGGGCTGTGTACAGGTGCAGTGATCGGTAAGGTGCTCTGACAACTGATGCTTAAAGTTAGTGAGGGAGATAAGAGTCTCCAGCTTCAGAGATTTTTGCAATTCGTTCCAGTCATTGGCAGCAGAGAACTGGAAGGAATGGCGGCCAAAGGAGGTGTTGGCTTTGGGGATGACCAGTGAGATATACCTGCTGGAGCGCATACTACGGGTGGGTGTTGCTATGGTGACCAATGAGCTAAGATAAGGCGAGGATTTGCCTAGCAGTGATTTATAGATGGCCTGGAGCCAGTGGGTTTGGCGACGAACATGTAGTGAGGGCCAGCCAACAAGAGCGTACAGTTCACAGTGGTGGGTAGTATTCTCCGATGTTGGTTACAAGGCGGTACTTATTTAAATTAGGTAAGAGAATATCATGTTACCATACTTAAGGAAAGCTCAGGAAATGTTTCTTTTTTTTTTTTTTTTACACATGTTTAACCCTTTTGTTTTGTTGGCACAAAACTACCTCCATACTTCCATTCATTTGTATGGGTTACCTTCAGACAAGTCCTGTGACACTTGTGGTGTTAGGGTTAGGGTCGTAGAGCAAAATGGAGAACACCATCGTGTTCGTGAGAGTCTGCCCTTTCCACAGAGGGGTCATATTAGTTTGTAGACCACATGGTTCGGACGCTACAGACAGAAGTTGGCACTGACTTCAGTCCCGATGAGTCCCGTCGGCAGTTGAAATCACAAAATATATATATCAATATAATAAATCAATATATATCATAATCAAATAACATACAACTCAGACACCCATACATACCCCACAAGACATGCCACCAGGGGTCTCTTCACAGTCCCTAAATCCAAAACGAATTCATGGCAACACACAGTATTACATGCTGACTACACCGGGCGTCTGCGTGCGCCATCACGTGGATGTTGATTTTGATTCCACACCCAATCAGGACACACAATTTTAAAATCAACTCTGAACCAACTATATTAATTTGGTGACAGGTCGAAACACATGAAACATTCATGGACATTTAGCTAGCTAGCTTGTTGTTGCTAGATCATTTGTATATAAACATTGGGTTGCTATTTTACCTGAAAATGTCTTTTTTTCCCTATATCTTTGCAGAATCTCTACCCATTTTGAGTCACACAAAATCTCTACTCCGACAATTAATCCACAGATAAAAGGGGAAATGTACTTCGTTTCTAGTAATCTCTCCTCCTTCAGTCTTCTTCTTCTTCTTCTTCTTCTTCTTCTTCTTCTTCTTCTTCTTCTTCTTCTTCTTCTTGTGGACATTATATGGCAGTTGGCAACCAATTTTAAGGTGATTTACCATTATCAACTGGACTGGAGTGTGGACCTCAGTTCAGCTTTCAATCACACACGTGGGTATATGCACCTCAAAACCAATGAGGAGATGGGAGAGGCGGGACTTGCAGCACGTCAAGCGTGAAAAATAGAACCAGATTCTATTTTAGTGCCTGGCTAGGCAGTTTGAATAACGTGCAAATGTATTTAGCAACGCTCGCACACGTAACGCAAGCATATACAGAGCCATGATCGCATGAAACTCCCTTCCATCTCCAATTACTCAAGCAAACAGCAAAATGACCTTACATTTTATGAAACAACATCACAGTAGGGACTGTGAAGTGACACACCCACAAACACACAATCACACTAACACACACAATCTACACACACATTATTATTTAGTTGTATTGTTGTATATTGGTTTTAAATTTGTGTGACTGTTCTTGTCTATCAGTGTATTAGTATTTTGTTACTTGTCGTGTTTGTTTTTGTGTGGACCCCAGGAAGAATAGCTGCTGCTTCAGCAAAAGCTAATGGGGATCCGAATAAACCAAATTAATGGCAAATCTTTTCAGCCTGCTGAGGGGGAAGAGGCGCTGTCGTGCCCACTTCACAAGTGTGCAGGTGAGTGTGGACCATGTTAATTCCTTAGTGATGTGGACACCGAGGAACTTGAAGCTCTCGACCCGCTCCACTACAGCCCCATCGATGTGGATGGGGGCGTGCTCTCCCCCCCGTTTCCTGTAGTCCACGATCAGCTCCTTTTGTCTTGCTGATGTTAAGGGAGAGGTTGTTGTCCTGGCACCACACTACCAGGTCTCTGACATCCTATAGGCTGCCTCATCGTGGTCGGTAATCAGTCGTGTCGTCAGCCAACTTGATGATGGTGTTGAGGATCAGCGTGGCAGATGTGTTGTTGCCTACCCTTACTGCCTGGACGCGGCCTGTCAGGAAGTACAGGACCCAGTTACAGAGGGAGGTGTTCAGTCCCAGGGTCCTTAGCTTAGTGACAAGCTTGGAGGGCACTATGGTGTTGAATGCTGAGCTGTAGTCAGTAAACAGCATTCTCACATACAGTGGGGAGAACAAGTATTTGATACACTGCCGATTTTGCAGGTTTTCATACTTACAAAGCATGTAGAGGTCTGTAATTTTTATCATAGGTACACTTCAACTGTGAGAGACGGAATCTAAAACAAAAATCCAGAAAATCACATTGTATTATTTTTAAGTAATTAATTTGCATTTTATTGCATGACATAAGTATTTGATACATCAGAAAAGCATAACTTAATATTTGGTACAGAAACATTTGTTTGCAATTACAGAGATCATACATTTCCTGTAGGTCTTGACCAGGTTTGCACACACTGCAGCAGGGATTTTGGCCCACTCCTCCATACAGACCTTCTCCAGATCCTTCAGGTTTCGGGGCTGTCGCTGGGCAGTACGGACTTTCAGCTCCCTCCAAAGATGTTCTATTGGGTTCAGGTCTGGAGACTGGCTAGGCCACTCCAGGACCTTGAGATGCTTCTTACGGAGCCACTCCTTAGTTGCCCTGGCTGTGTGTTTCGGGTCGTTGTCATGCTGGAAGACCCAGCCACGACCTATCTTCAATGCTCTTACAACTGGTTTGAACTGGTTCATAACTGGTTCATAACTGGTTCATAACTGGTTCATAACTGGTTCATAACTGGTTCGAACTGGTTCAGAACTGGTTAATAACTGGTTCAGAACTGGTTCATAACTGGTTCATAACTGGTTCAGAACTGGTTCAGAACTGGTTCAGAACTGGTTTGAACTGGTTCATAACTGGTTCAGAACTGGTTCAGAACTGGTACAGAACTGGTTTGAACTGGTTTATAACTGGTTCATAACTGGTTCAGAACTGGTTCAGAACTGGTTTGAACTGGTTAAGAACTGGTTCATAACTGGTTCAGAACTGGTTCATAACTGGTTCAGAACTGGTTCATAACTGGTTCAGAACTGGTTCAGAACTGGTTCATAACTGGTTCAGAACTGGTTCAGAACTGGTTCATAACTGGTTCAGAACTGGTTCATAACTGGTTCAGAACTGGTTCAGAACTGGTTCAGAACTGATTTCAACTGGTTCAGAACTGGTTCAGAACTGGTTCAGAACTGGTTCAGAACTGGTTAAGAACTGGTTCGAACTGGTTCAGATCTGGTTCAGAACTGGTTTGAACTGGTTAAGAACTGGTTCATAACTGGTTCAGAACTGGTTCATAACTGGTTCATAACTGGTTCATAACTGGTTCAGAACTGGTTCGAACTGGTTCCGAACTGGTTCGAACTAGTTCAGAACTGGTTCGGTACTGGTTCAGAACTGGTTCAGAACTGGTTCGAACTGGTTTTTAACTGGTTCAGAACTGGTACATAACTGGTTCAGAACTGGTTCGGTACTGGTTCAGAACTGGTTCAGAACTGGTTCGAACTGGTTTTTAACTGGTTCAGAACTGGTACATAACTGGTTCATAACTGGTTCATAACTGGTTCGAACTGGTTCAGAACAGGTTCAGAACTGGTTCAAACTGGTTCAGAACTGGTTCAGAACTGGTTCAGAACTGGTTCGAATAGGTTCAGAACTGGTTCAGAACTGGTTCGAACTGGTTCATAACTGTTCATAACTGGTTCATAACTGGTTCAGAACTGATTCAGAACTGGTTCGAACTAGTTCAGAACTGGTTCAGAACTGGTTCGAACGGGTTCAGAACTGGTTCAGAACTGGTTCAACTGAACTTTGCTGGTCGGAACAGTGGAACCAAAACAAAAAAATGGTGGTTCTGTTCAGAACCAAACAATGAGAAAATAATTGTGTTTCCAACTCCTGATGGGTATGCTTGTCATCGGCAAGGACTAGGGAGTTCTTTAAGAAAAAAATAGAAATTAATGGAATAGAGCTCAGCACAGGCAAAATCCCAGAGGAAAACCTGGTTCAGTCTGCTTTCCACCAGACACTGGGAGACAAATTCACCTTTCAGCAGGTCAATAACCTAAAACAAATGGACACTGGAGTTGCTTTCCAAGACGACATTGAATGTTCCTAAGTGGCTTAGTTACAGTTTTGACTTAAATCGGCTTGAAAACCTATGGCAAGAATTGAAAATGGCTGTCTAGCAGTGGAGGCTCCTCAGAGTAGAAGGGAGAGGACCATCCTCCTCAGTGAATTTCATAAAAATGTAAATTGTAAAACATTAAAAAAGTTCTCATTTTTAGCTAAAGCTACTAAATATTATCACGTCACGTCACCAAAAAGTTGATTAAAACACATGATTTAGAAAATAAGGTCTACAGTAGCCTCAACAGCACTCTGGTAGCACCATGGTGTAGCCGGAGGACAGCTAGCTTCCGTCCTCCTCTGGGTACATTGACTTCAATAAAAAACCTAGGAGGCTCATGATTCTCACCCCTTTCCATAGACTTCCAGAGGACGTCCTCCAGACTATCAGAGCTCTTGAAGCATGAACTGACATGTTGTCCACCCATTCAAAGTCTCAGAGAATGAATCTAGTACTGAAAGCATATGCTACAGCTAGCTAGCACAGCAGTGTATAAAATGTGGTGAGTAGTTGACTCAAAGAGAGAGAAAAAACATAGTTGAACAGTTTTGAACAAATTAATTTCTTCCAAAATGGAAGAGAGAGAGAGAGAGAGAGAGAGACAGAGAAAGAGAGAGAGAGAGACTCATTTTTTCCACTTTCTGTTTCACTTACTTAGCAAATGCAGCTAGCTAGTTTAGCCTACTGAAACACCCTGCTCAAACAGAGGGATGCTATGTTAGCTAGCTGGCTATGACTTTCCGACACAACATTGGAACTCTTCCAAGTCAAGGTAAGCTTTTGGTTTTACACATTTATTGCCACCGGGGCCCGCCGGTGTAACTGCTTACTGACTGTCCACTGTAATGTTACTGCATGATTGTAGCCGGTTTACTAAAGCGTTAGTTCTATTATCTATGCTGACTATGACGTTACTTTAGCTGATATGGTGACAACGATGTAGGCTGTGTGTAGCGGTTTGGCTTGGAAAGGTTTTTTCGCCTGGTCACATACAGCTGATGTGTTGTGCATTGAAGTCCACAAGCGAAGGGAAAAGGTGAGAGGAGGAGAGTTGTGAGAAGGAATACAACGTGGCTGCTATGAAAGTGAACTGTGAAGAAAATGGAAGAAAACGGGGATAAACATACCTGAATTTTGTCCAACGGAAACTCACGTTTGCAACTATTGGACAAATGATTACATCCTATACACCCACGTGTCACTGTCTGTCACCTCAAATGTGTCTCTCGACCTGTGTGCACCTACGTTGTAAACTTTAATTCATAGGCTAGGTTGTAGCAACCTCATGATGGGTAGATTCCAGTATCATGTAGTAGCCCAAACCTATCACTGTTACGTTGAACTGGGTGAATATGAATGAGAGTCATCCATTACACTGTAATAAGACAAAAAGGTAATGCTCATGAAAATAAATCGTCCTCCCTCATCTTAAACGACACTGACCGCCACCGCTGTCTAGCAATGATCAACAACCAACTAGACAGAGCTTGAAGAGTTTAAAATATAATAACGTAAATATTGTACAATCCTGCTGTGCAAAGCTCTTAGAGACTTACCCAGAAAGACTTCCAGCTGTAATCGCTACCCAAGGTGATTCTAACATGTATTGACTCAGGGGTGTGAATACTTATGTAATCTGTGAATAATTATGTAAATGAGATACAAAAATTTCTAAAACATGTTTTCACTTTGTCATTATGGGGTATTGTGTTGGTTATTGTACGTAGATGGATGAGGAATGGATGGATGAGGAATTCAGCCTGTAATACAACAACAATGTGCTCTATCATAATCAGTCACATTGACCCCAAAACACATTTTGAGTTTTATACTGTGCAGGAAAGAAGAGAACGCTTTCTAATGAGACCAACATGCTGAACCACCAAACCATGTTTTAGAGAAATACGCAGTCAAAGTTTGCCCCCTTTACACTCAATAACTGGTTGTGCCACCTTTAGCTGCAATGACTCCAACCAAATGCTTCCTGTGGAATTACTGGAACCATGTCGTCCAAAAAGTTATACTTTTGAATCATCTGTCCATAGAATGTTCTTCCAAGAGTCTTGATGATCATCCAGGTGCTTTTTGGTAAACTTGAGTCAACTTTTTGGACGAGATGGGTCCCATTATGCCTGGCGAAAACCAAACACTGCATTCCACAGTAAGAACATCATACCAAAAGGTCAAGCATGGTGGTGGTGGTGTGATGGTTTGGGGATGCTTTGCTGCCTCAGGACCTGGACGACTTGCCTTAATAGAAGGAACCATGAATTCTGCTCTGTATCAGAGAATTCTACAGGAGAATGTCAGACCATCCGTCTGTGAGCTGAAGCTGAAGCGCAGCTGGGTCATGCAGCAAGACAATGATCCAAAACACACAATCAAGTCTACATGAAAATTGCTAAAAAGCAACAAATTGGACGTTTTGGAATGGCCTAGTCAAAGTCCAGACCTAATCCCAATTGAGATGTGGCAGGACTTGAAACGAGCAGTTCATGCTTGAAAACCCACACGTCACTGAGTTAAAGCAGTTCTGCGTGGAAGAGTGGGCCAAAATTCCTCCACAGCTACGTGAGAGACTGATCAACAACCACAGGAAGCATTTGGTTGGAGTCATTGCAGCTAAATGTGGCACAACCAGTTATTGAGTGTAAAGGGGGCAATTACTTTTTCACACAGGGGAATTGGGTGTTGCATAACTTTGTTTATGAAATAAATATGTAATTGTTGTGTTATTTGTTCACTTATGTTCCCTTTATCTAATATTAGGTCTTGGTTGAAGATCTGATAACATTCAGTATCACAAATATGCAAAAGTAGAGAAAATTAGAAAGGGGGCAAATACTTTTATATAGCACTGTAGCTAGCTAGCTAGTTTGTAATTCCTTTATGATTTCAGAATAAGGGTTTTGTGTTACATGCTCTGTTGATATGTTTTCCTCCTGCGGTTTTAAGATGACAAACTATATTTATACTCTGAATTTGGTACAATGAGACATATTAGAAAAGCAATGATATTGTTTTGTTAAAACCAGATGAAATGTTTACAAAAAACACAATTTATATGCAAATTAACCTTCCGACTGATTATGATAGAGCATGTCACAAATGTGGAATATGTCAAGGAATACTTTCTGAAGGCACTGTAGTTTCTCGCTCACGGTGAGAATAGGACCGGTGAGAATGGTTGTAGTGTGAGTCAGCAGGATGTGTAGTGGCTGTGGCTGTGTTGTGGCTGTGTTGTGGCTGTGTTGTGGCTGTGTTGGGACTGTGGCTGTGTTGTGGCTGTGTTGTGGCTGTGTTGTGGCTGTGGCTGTGTTGGGACTGTGGCTGTGTTGTGGCTGTGGCTGTGTTGTGGCTGTGGCTGTGTTGTGGCTGTGGCTGTGTTGTGGCTGTGGCTGTGTAGTGGCTGTGGCTGTGTTGTGGCTGTGTTGTGGCTGTGGCTGTGTTGTGGCTGTGTTGTGGCTGTGGCTGTGTTGTGGCTGTGTTGTGGCTGTGGCTGTGTTGTGGCTGTGGCTGTGTTGTGGCTGTGGCTGTGTAGTGGCTGTGTTGTGGCTGTGTTGTGGCTGTGGCTGTGTTGTGGCTATGTTGTGGCTGTGGCTGTGTTGTGGCTGTGGCTGTGTTGTGGCTGTGGCTGTGGCTGTGTTGTGGCTGTGTAGTGGCTGTGTATTGGCTCTGTTGTCGCTGTGTTGTGGATGTGTAGTGGCCGTGTTGTGGCTACGTAGTGGCTGTGTAGTGGCTGTGTAGTGGCTGTGTTGTGGCTGTGGCTGTGTTGTGGCTGTGTAGTGACTGTGTTGTGGCTGTGTAGTGGCTGTGTAGTGGCTGTGTTGTCGCTGTGTTGTGGCTGTGTAGTGGCTGTGTTGTCGCTGTGTTGTGGCTGTGTAGTGGCTGTGTTGTCGCTGTGTTGTGGCTACGTAGTGGCTGTGTTGTGGCTGTGTTGTTGCTATGTAGTGGCTGTGTTGTGGCTGTGCCTACGTAGTGGCTGTGTAGTGGCTGTGTAGTGGCTGTGTTGTGGATGTGGCTGTGTTGTGGCTGTGTAGTGACTGTGTTGTGACTGTGTTGTGGCTGTGTTGTGGCTACGTAGTGGCTGTGTTGTGGCTTTGTTGTGGCTGTGTTGTGGTGGTGTAGTGGCTGTGTTGTGGCTGTGTTGTGGCTGTGTTGTGGCTGTGTGGTGGCTCTGTTGTGACTGTGTTGTGGCTGTGTGGTGGCTCTGTTGTGGCTACGTAGTGGCTGTGTTGTGGCTGTGGCTACGTAGTGGCTGTGTTGTGGCTGTGGCTGTGTTGTGGATGTGGCTGTGTTGTGGCTGTGGCTGTGCTGTGGCTGTGTTGTGGCTGTGTTGTGGCTGTGGCTGTGGTGTGGCTGTGTTGTGGCTGTGGCTGTGTTGTGGCTGTGGCTGTGTTGTGGCTGTGGCTGTGTAGTGGCTGTGGCTGTGTTGTGGCTGTGTTGTGGCTGTGTTGTGGATGTGTTGTGGCTGTGTTGTGGCTGTGTTTTGGCTGTGGTTGTGTTGTGGCTGTGGCTGTGTTGTGGCTGTGTTGTGGCTGTGGCTGTGTTGTGGCTGTGGCTGTGTTGTGGCTGTGGCTGTGTTGTGACTGTGGCTGTGTTGTGGCTGTGTAGTGGCTGTGTTGTCGCTGTGTTGTGGCTGTGTAGTGGCCGTGTTGTGGCTATGTAGTGGCTGTGTTGTGGCTGTGTTGTGGCTATGTAGTGGCTGTATTGTGGCTGTGGCTACGTAGTGGCTGTGTTGTGGCTGTGTAGTGGCTGTGTTGTGGCTATGTAGTGGCTGTGTTGTGGCTGTGTAGTGACTGTGTTGTGGCTGTGTTGTGGCTGTGGCTGTGGCTGTGGCTGTGGCTGTGGCTGTGTTGTGGCTGTGTTGTGGCTGTGTTGTGGCTGTGGCTGTGTTGTGGCTGTGTTGTGGCTATGTTGTGGCTGTGTTGTGGGTGTGGCTGTGTTGTGGCTGTGTTGTGGCTGTGTTGTGGCTGTGTTGTGGCTGTATTGTGGCTGTGTTGTGGCTGTGTTGTGGCTGTGTTGTGGCTGTGTTGTGGCTGTGTTGTGACTGTGGCTGTGTTGTGGCTGTGTAGTGGCTGTGTTGTCGCTGTGTTGTGGCTGTGTAGTGGCCGTGTTGTGGCTACGTAGTGGCTGTGTTGTGGCTGTGTAGTGGCTGTGTTGTCGCTGTGTTGTGGCTGTGTAGTGGCCATGTTGTGGCTACGTAGTGGCTGTGTTGTGGCTGTGGCTGTGTTTTGGCTGTGTAGTGACTGTGTTTTGACTGTGTTGTGGCTGTGTTGTGGCTGTGTTGTGGCTATGTAGTGGCTGTGTTGTGGCTGTGTTGTGGTGGTGTTGTGGCTGTGTTGTGGCTGTGTTGTGGCTGTGTTGTGGCTGTGTGGTGGCTCTGTTGTGACTGTGTTGTGGCTGTGTGGTGGCTCTGTTGTGGCTACGTAGTGGCTGTGTTGTGGCTGTGGCTACGTAGTGGCTGTGTTGTGGTTGTGTTGTGGCTATGGCTGTGGCCATGTTGTGGCTGTGTAGCGGCTGTGTTGTGGCTGTGTTGTGACTGTGTTTTGACTGTGTAGTGGCTGTGTTGTGGCTGTGTAGTGGTGTGTTGTGGCTGTGTTGTGTGGCCGTGTAGAGGCTGTGTGGTTGTTCTTGCTGTGTTTTGGCTGTGTTGTGATTGTGGCTGTGTAGTGACTGTGGCTTTGTTGTGGCTGTGGCTTTGTTGTGGCTGTGGCTGTGGCTGTGTTGTGGCTGTGGCTGTGTAGTGGCTGTGGCTGTGTTGTGGCTGTGGCTGTGTTGTGGCTGTGTTGTGACTGTGTTGTGACTGTGGCTGTGACTGTGGCTGTGTTGTGGCTGTGTAGTGGCTGTGTAGTGGCTGTGTTGTCGCTGTGTTGTGGCTGTGTAGTGGCCGTGTTGTGGCTACGTAGTGGCTGTGTTGTGGCTGTGTTGTGGCTATGTTGTGGCTGTGTTGTGGCTATGTAGTGGCTGTGTTGTGGCTGTGGCTACGTAGTGGCTGTGTAGTGGCTGTGTTGTGGCTATGTAGTGGCTGTGTTGTGGCTGTGGCTACGTAGTGGCTGTGTTGTGGCTGTGTAGTGGCTGTGGCTGTGTTGTGGCTGTGTAGTGGCTGTGTAGTGACTGTGTTGTGGTTGTGGCTGTGTTGTGGCTGTGTAGTGACTGTGTTGTGACTGTGTAGTGGCTATGTTGTGGCTGTGTAGTGGCTGTGTTGTCGCTGTGTTGTGGGTGTGTAGTGGCCGTGTTGTGGCTACGTAGTGGCTGTGTTGTGGCTGTGGCTGTGTTGTGGCTGTGTAGTGACTGTGTTGTGACTGTGTTGTGGCTGTGTTGTGGCTGTGTTGTGACTGTGTTGTGGCTGTGTTGTGGCTACGTAGTGGATGTGTTGTGGCTGTATTGTGGCTGTGTTGTGGCTGTGTTGTGGCTGTGTTGTGGCTGTGTTGTGGCTGTGTGGTGGCTCTGTTGTGGCTACGTAGTGGCTGTGTTGTGGCTGTGTTGTGGCTGTGTTGTGGCTGTGTTGTGGCTGTGTTGTGGCTGTCTTGTGGCTGTGTTGTGTCTGTGTGGTGGCTCTGTTGTGACTACGTAGTGGCTGTGCTGTGGCTGTGGCTACGTAGTTGCTGTGTTGTGGCTGTGTAGCGGCTGTGTTGTGGCTGTGTTGTGGCTGTGTTTTGGCTGTGTAGTGGCTGTGTTGTTGCTGTGGCTGTGTTGTGGCTGTGTAGTGGTGTGTTGTGGCTGTGTTGTGTGGCCGTGTAGTGGCTGTGTGGTTGTTGTTGCTTTGTTTTGGCTGTGTTGTGATTGTGGCTGTGTAGTGACTGTGGCTGTGTTGTGGCTGTGGCTGTGTTGTGGCTGTGGTTGTGTTGTGGCTTAGGCTGTGTTGTGGCTGTGGCTGTGTTGTGGCTGTGTTGTGGCTGTGTTGTGGCTGTGTTTGTGTTGTGGCTGTGGCTGTGGCTGTGTAGTGGCTGTGGCTGTGTAGTGGCTGTGGTTGTGTTGTGGCTGTGGCTGTGGCTGTGGCTGTGTTGTGGCTGTGGCTGTGTTGTGGCTGTGTTGTGACTGTGGCTGTGTAGTGGCTGTGTTCTGGCTGTGTTGTGGCTGTGTTGTGGCTGTGTTGTCGCTGTGTTGTGGCTGTGTAGTGGCTATGTTGTGGCTGTGGCTACGTAGTGGCTGTCTTGTCGCTGTGTTGTGGCTGTGTAGTGGCCGTGTTGTGGCTACGTAGTGGCTGTGTTGTGGCTGTGTTGTGCCTATGTTGTGGCTGTGTTGTGGCTATGTAGTGGCTGTGTTTTTGCTGTGGCTATGTAGTGGCTGTGTTGTGGCTGTGTAGTGGCTGTGTTGTGGCTATGTAGTGGCTGTGTTGTGGCTGTGGCTACGTAGTGGCTGTGTTGTGGCTGTATTAGTGGCTGTTGGCTGTGTTGTGGCTGTTGGCTGTGTTGTGGCTGTGTTGTGGCTGTGTTGTGGCTGTGTGTCTCTGTGTTGTGGCTGTGGCTGTGGCTGTGTAGTGGCTGTGGCTGTGTAGTGGCTGTGGCTGTGTTGTGGCTGTGGCTGTGGCTGTGTTGTGGCTGTGGCTGTGTTGTGGCTGTGTTGTGACTGTGTGCTGTGTTGTGGCTGTGTTCTGGCTGTGTTGTGGCTGTGTTGTGGCTGTGTAGTCGCTGTGTTGTGGCTGTGTAGTGGCTATGTTGTGGCTGTGCACTGGTGGCTGTCTTGTCGCTGTGTTGTGGCTGTGTAGTGGCCGTGTTGTGGCTACGTAGTGGCTGTGTTGTGGCTGTGTTGTGCCTATGTTGTGGCTGTGTTGTGGCTATGTAGTGGCTGTGTTTTTGCTGTGGCTATGTAGTGGCTGTGTTGTGGCTGTGTAGTGGCTGTGTTGTGGCTATGTAGTGGCTGTGTTGTGGCTGTGGCTACGTAGTGGCTGTGTTGTGGCTGTATAGTGGCTGTGGCTGTGTTGTGGCTGTGTAGTGGCTGTGTAGTGGCTGTGTTGTGGCTGTGGCTGTGTTGTGGCTGTGTAGTGACTGTGTTGTGACTGTGTAGTGGCTGGGCTGTGTTGTGGCTACGTAGTGGCTGTGTTGTGGCTGTGGCTTTGTTGTGGCTGTGGCTGTGTTGTGGCTGTGTTGTGGCTGTGTTGTGGCTGTGGCTGTGTTGTGGCTGTGTTGTGGCTGTGTTGTGGCTGTGTTGTGGCTGTGGCTGTGTTGTGGCTGTGTAGTGGCTGTGTAGTGGCTGTGTTGTGGCTGTGTAGTGGCTATGTTGTGGCTATGTAGTGGCTGTGTTGTGGCTGAGGCTACGTAGTGGCTGTGTTGTGGTTGTGTAGTGGCTGTGTTGTGGCTATGTAGTGGATGTGTTGTGGCTGTGGCTACATAGTGGCTGTGTAGTGGCTGTGTTGTGGCTGTGGCTGTGTTGTGGCTGTGTAGTGACTGTGTTGTGACTCTGTTGTGACTGTGTTGTGGCTGTGTTGTGGCTGTGTAGTGGCTGTGGCTGTGTTGTGGCTGTGTAGTGAGTGTGTTGTGACTGTATTGTGGCTGTGTTGTGGCTACGTGTTGGCTGTGTTGTGGCTGTGGCTACGTAGTGGCTGTGTAGTGGCTTTGTAGTGGCTGTGTTGTGTCTGTGGCTGTGTTGTGGCTGTGTTGTGGCTGTGTGGTGGCTCTGTTGTGGCTACGTAGTGGCTGTGTTGTGGCTGTGGCTACGTAGTGGCTGTGTTGTGGCTGTGTTGTGGCTGTGTTGTGGCTGCTGTGCCGTGTTGTGGCTGTGTAGTGGCTGTGTTGTGGCTGTGTTGTGGCTGTGTGTTGTGGCTGTGTTGAGGCTGTGTAGTGGCTGTGTTGTTGCTGTGGCTGTGTTGTGGCTGTGTAGTGGCTGTGTTGTTGTGTTGCTGTGTTGTGGCTGTGTTGTGGCTGTGTAGTGGCTGTGTTGTGGCTCGTAGTGGCTGTGTTGTGGCTGTGTTGTGTTGTGATTGTGGCTGTGTTGTGGCTGTGTAGTGGCTGTGTTTTGCTGTGGCTGCGTAGTGGCTGTGTTGTGGCTGTTGTGGCTGTGTTGTGGCTGTGTAGTGGCTGTGTTGTGGCTGGGGCTCGTAGTGGCTGTGTTGTGGCTGTGTAGTGGCTGTGGCTGTGGCTGTGGCTGTGTTGTGGCTGTGTAGTGGCTGTGTTGTGGCTGTGTTGTGTGTGGCTGTGTAGTGGCTGTGTTGTGACTGTGTAGTGGCTGGGCTGTGTTGTGGCTGTGTTGTGGCCGTGTTGTGGCTACGTAGTGGCTGTGTTGTGGCTGTGTTGTGGCTGTGTTGTGGCTGTGTTGTGGCTATGTAGTGGCCGTGTTGTGTGGCTGTGTAGTGGCTGTGTTGTAGCTGTGTAGTGGCTGTGTTGTGGCTATGTAGTGGCTGTGTTGTGGCTGTGGCTACGTAGTGGCTGTGTTGTGGCTGTGTAGTGGCTGTGTTGTGGCTATGTAGTGGCTGTGTTGTGGCTGTGGCTGTGGTGGTGTGTTGTGGCTGTGTTGTGGCTGTTTTGTGGCTGTGTTGTGGCTGTGTTGTGGCTGTGGCTGTGTTTTGGCTGTGTTGTGGCTGTGGCTACGTAGTGGCTGTGTAGTGGCTGTGTAGTGGCTGTGTTGTGGCTGTGGCTGTGTTGTGGCTGTGTTGTGGCGGTGGCTGTGTTGTGGCGGTGGCTGTGTTGTGGCTGTGTTGTGGCTGTGTTGTGGCTGTGTTGTGGCTGTGTTGTGGCTGTGTTGTGGCTGTGTTGTGGCTGTGTTGTGGCTGTGTTGTGGCTGTGTAGTGGCTGTGTAGTGGCTGTGTTGTGGCTGTGTAGTGGCTATGTTGTGGCTATGTAGTGGCTGTGTTGTGGCTGAGGCTACGTAGTGGCTGTGTTGTGGCTGTGTAGTGGCTGTGTTGTGGCTATGTAGTGGATGTGTTGTGGCTGTGGCTACATAGTGGCTGTGTAGTGGCTGTGTTGTGGCTGTGGCTGTGTTGTGGCTGTGTAGTGACTGTGTTGTGACTCTGTTGTGACTGTGTTGTGGCTGTGTTGTGGCTGTGTAGTGGCTGTGGCTGTGTTGTGGCTGTGTAGTGAGTGTGTTGTGACTGTGTTGTGGCTGTGTTGTGGCTACGTATTGGCTGTGTTGTGGCTATGGCTACGTAGTGGCTGTGTAGTGGCTTTGTAGTGGCTGTGTTGTGGCTGTGGCTGTGTTGTGGCTGTGTAGTGGCTGTGTGGTGGCTCTGTTGTGGCTACGTAGTGGCTGTGTTGTGGCTGTGGCTACGTAGTGGCTGTGTTGTGGCTGTGTTGTGGCTGTGTTGTGGCTATGGCTGTGGCCGTGTTGTGGCTGTGTAGTGGCTGTGTTGTGGCTGTGTTGTGGCTGTGTTTTGGCTGTGTTGAGGTTGTGTAGTGGCTGTGTTGTTGCTGTGGCTGTGTTGTGGCTGTGTAGTGGTGTGTTGTGGCTGTTTTGTCGCTGTGTTGTGGCTGTGTAGTGGCCGTGTTGTGGCTACGTAGTGGCTGTGTTGTGGCTGTGTTGTGGCTATGTTGTGGCTGTGTTGTGGCTATGTAGTGGCTGTGTTTTTGCTGTGGCTACGTAGTGGCTGTGTTGTGGCTGTGTAGTGGCTGTGTTGTGGCTATGTAGTGGCTGTGTTGTGGCTGTGGCTACGTAGTGGCTGTGTTGTGGCTGTGTAGTGGCTGTGGCTGTGTTGTGGCTGTGTAGTGGCTGTGTAGTGGCTGTGTTGTGGCTGTGTTGTGGCTGTGTAGTGACTGTGTTGTGACTGTGTAGTGGCTGGGCTGTGTTGTGGCTGTGTTGTGGCCGTGTTGTGGCTACGTAGTGGCTGTGTTGTGGCTGTGTTGTGGCTATGTTGTGGCTGTGTTGTGGCTATGTAGTGGCTGTGTTTTTGCTGTGGCTACGTAGTGGCTGTGTTGTGGCTGTGTAGTGGCTGTGTTGTGGCTATGTAGTGGCTGTGTTGTGGCTGTGGCTACGTAGTGGCTGTGTTGTGGCTGTGTAGTGGCTGTGTTGTGGCTGTGGCTGTGTTGTGGCTGTGTTGTGGCTGTGTTGTGGCGGTGGCTGTGTTGTGGCTGTGTTGTGGCTGTTTTGTGGCTGTGTTGTGGCTGTGTTGTGGCTGTGTTGTGGCTGTGGCTGTGTTTTGGCTGTGTTGTGGCTGTTTTGTGGCTGTTTTGTGGCTGTGTTGTGGCTGTGTTGTGGCTGTGTAGTGGCTGTGTAGTGGCTGTGTTGTGGCTGTGTAGTGGCTATGTTGTGGCTATGTAGTGGCTGTGTTGTGGCTGAGGCTACGTAGTGGCTGTGTTGTGGCTGTGTAGTGGCTGTGTTGTGGCTATGTAGTGGATGTGTTGTGGCTGTGGCTACATAGTGGCTGTGTAGTGGCTGTGGCTGTGTTTTGGCTGTGTAGTGACTGTGTTGTGACTGTTTTGTGGCTGTGTTGTGGCTGTGTAGTGGCTGTGGCTGTGTTGTGGCTGTGTAGTGAGTGTGTTGTGACTGTGTTGTGGCTGTGTTGTGGCTACGTATTGGCTGTGTTGTGGCTGTGGCTACGTAGTGGCTGTGTAGTGGCTTTGTAGTGGCTGTGTTGTGGCTGTGGCTGTGTTGTGGCTGTGTAGTGACTGTGTTGTGACTGTGTTGTGGCTGTGTTGTGGCTGTGTGGTGGCTGTGTGGTGGCTCTGTTGTGGCTACGTAGTGGCTGTGTTGTGGCTGTGGCTACGTAGTGGCTGTGTTGTGGCTGTGTTGTGGCTGTGTTGTGGCTATGGCTGTGGCTGTGTTGTGGCTGTGTAGTGGCTGTGTTGTGGCTGTGTTGCGGCTGTGTTTTGGCTGTGTTGAGGTTGTGTAGTGGCTGTGTTGTTGCTGTGGCTGTGTTGTGGCTGTGTAGTGGTGTGTTGTGGCTGTTTTGTCGCTGTGTTGTGGCTGTGTAGTGGCCGTGTTGTGGCTACGTAGTGGCTGTGTTGTGGCTGTGTTGTGGCTATGTTGTGGCTGTGTTGTGGCTATGTAGTGGCTGTGTTTTTGCTGTGGCTACGTAGTGGCTGTGTTGTGGCTGTGTAGTGGCTGTGTTGTGGCTATGTAGTGGCTGTGTTGTGGCTGTGGCTACGTAGTGGCTGTGTTGTGGCTGTGTAGTGGCTGTGGCTGTGTTGTGGCTGTGTAGTGGCTGTGTAGTGGCTGTGTTGTGGCTGTGGCTGTGTTGTGGCTGTGTAGTGACTGTGTTGTGACTGTGTAGTGGCTGGGCTGTGTTGTGGCTGTGTTGTGGCCGTGTTGTGGCTACGTAGTGGCTGTGTTGTGGCTGTGTTGTGGCTATGTTGTGGCTGTGTTGTGGCTATGTAGTGGCTGTGTTTTTGCTGTGGCTACGTAGTGGCTGTGTTGTGGCTGTGTAGTGGCTGTGTTGTGGCTATGTAGTGGCTGTGTTGTGGCTGTGGCTACGTAGTGGCTGTGTTGTGGCTGTGTAGTGGCTGTGTTGTGGCTGTGGCTGTGTTGTGGCTGTGTTGTGGCTGTGTTGTGGCGGTGGCTGTGTTGTGGCTGTGTTGTGGCTGTTTTGTGGCTGTGTTGTGGCTGTGTTGTGGCTGTGGCTGTGTTTTGGCTGTGTTGTGGCTGTTTTGTGGCTGTGTTGTGGCTGTGTAGTGGCTGTGTTGTGGCTGTGTTGTGGCTGTGTAGGGGCTGTGTTGTGGCTGTGTTGTGGCTATGTAGTGGCTGTGTAGTGGCTGTGTTGTTGCTGTGGCTACGTAGTGGCTATGTTGTGGCTGTGTAGTGGCTGTGTTGTCGCTGTGTTGTGGATGTGTAGTGGCCGTGTTGTGGCTGTGTTGTGGCTGTGGCTACGTTGTGGCTGTGTAGTGGCTGTGTTGTGACTGTTTTGTGGCTGTGTTGTGGCTGTGTAGTGGCTGTGGCTGTGTTGTGGCTGTGTAGTGAGTAGTTGTGACTGTGTTGTGGCTGTGTTGTGGCTACGTATTGGCTGTGTTGTGGCTGTGGCTGTGGTGGCTGTGTTGTGGCTTTGTAGTGGCTGTGTTGTGGCTGTGGCTGTGTTGTGGCTGTGTAGTGACTGTGTTGTGACTGTGTTGTGGCTGTGTTGTGGCTGTGTGGTGGCTCTGTTGTGGCTACGTAGTGGCTGTGTTGTGGCTGTGGCTACGTAGTGGCTGTCTTGTCGCTGTGTTGTGGCTGTGTAGTGGCCGTGTTGTGGCTACGTAGTGGCTGTGTTGTGGCTGTGTTGTGGCTATGTTGTGGCTGTGTTGTGGCTGTGTTGTGGCTGTATTGTGGCTGTGGCTACGTAGTGGCTGTGTTGTGGCTGTGTAGTGGCTGTGTTGTTGCTATGTAGTGGTCCTCTGTAGCCACACGGCGCTCGCTTGGGCCCGGGCCACCCACAAAATGTATGGACGCATGACTGTAAGTCGCTTTGGATAAAAGCGTCTGCTAAATGGCATATTATTTATTATTATAGTGGCTGTGTTGTGGCTGTGTAGTGGCTGTGTTGTGGCTGTGGCTGTGTTGTGGCTGTGTAGTGACTGTGTTTGACTGTGTTGTGGATGTGTAGTGGCTGTGTTGTGGCTGTGGCTATGTTGTGGCTGTGTAGTGACTGTGTTGTGACTGTTTTGTGGCTGTGTTGTGGCTGTGTAGTGGCTGTGGCTGTGTTGTGGCTGTGTAGTGGCTGTGTTGTCGCTGTGTTGTGGATGTGTAGTGGCCGTGTTGTGGCTATGTAGTGGCTGTGTTGTGGCTGTGTTGTGGCTCTGGCTACGTTGTGGCTGTGTTGTGGCTGTGTTGTGGCTGTGTAGTGGCTGTGTTGTGGCTACGTTGTGGCTATGTAGTGGCTGTGTAGTGGCTGTGTTGTGGCTGTGGCTGTGTTGTGGCTGTGTAGTGGTGTGTTGTGGCTGTGTAGTGGCTGTGGCTGTGTTGTGGCGGTGTTGTGGCTGTGGCTGTGTTGTGGCTGTGTTGTGGCTGTGGCCGTGTTGTGGCTGTGTTGTGGCTGTGTTGTGGCTGTGTTGTGGCTGTGTTGTGGCTGTGGCTGTGTTGTGACTGTGGCAGTGCTGTGGCTGTGTTGTGGCGGTGTTGTGGCTGTGGCTGTTTTGTGGCTGTGGCTGTGTTGTGGCTGTGGCTGTGTTGTGGCTGTGTTGTGGCTGTGGCTGTGTTGTGGCTGTGGCTGTGTTGTGGCCCCCAGCTTCATGATGCACCGGTCTGGAAAACCAACCCAATCCTGCACACACAGGTTGAAGTCTGCTTGACAGAGCCGCTAACCAAGCTAAGCTGCTAGCCATCAAGCTAATGAAGTTAGTACAAGATGAGTTTTACAATGGAGCCCTCTTTGTCTGGAGAAATAAATGAACGGTTCCAGCGCTGTAGGTGCTGTATCTACTATGATTTGTTTTGGGACAAACTGGATAACTCAGAGTTCCAATGCGGCAATTGTTTGCTTGCCGAGGATTATAGGCTTGAGGTGGCTTCCTTGATCACGCAGGTCACCAGCCCACGTAAGAAACTGGGGAAAACACAGAGTGGAATCTTTACCTTCTCTACGCCGGTGGCTGGACGGCGTTAGCTCTTGTTGGATGCATCTCCGCCTTGTCGTTTGTCGTTATCCGACTGGCCGGTGTTGCCCGGAGTTCATTCGCCAGGGGAGCCATCTCCTGCCTCTCCTCCCCCATCTGATAGCGGAGTCGAAGGAGCACAGCAAGAGGAGGCTGCCAATCAACGACGGTCGCATGTCATGAGCCGTGGAAGCCAAAGACAGCGGCCTCCAGCAAAGCAGTCTACACTCCCAACGAGAGGCCCGGAGCGGATACAAACAACAAATAGTTTCGCCGCCCTGGAGCCTGAACTTCCTACACCTTCGTCGCTGGGGGTACCTGTGTCTGCAGCCGCTTTGCCTACTCCTACTCCTTCCCCTACAATTTCGAAGTCGATGTCAGCAACCTTCTGTCCCTGCTCTGGATCTAGCGGGGCTTCTCCATCTGTCGGAGACACCAGGCGCCGGGAGAAACGGGCTCAAGTTATCCTGCCTCTCACCCGTCCTTGAAGGGTTCTCTGAATCCTGTGATGCGTGGGAGTGGGTGGATTTCCTTGTCCTCACCAGCCGTGATTTTGGGCAGCTCCATGGTAAGAAATGTGACTGTTCCTGGACATTTGATGGGACACTGACAAGGACTTCAACACACTTCCAAACAATCTCGATGTAAAATGAGTGCCTTGATCCGTCTGTACGATTTTTGGAAATCCAAAAGTAGAGAAATACTTAATAAGCGCCTTCACAATTGCCTTACTGGTGATTTTACGCATAGGAATCGCCTCTGGGTACCTTGTAGCCGTGCACATTATCGTTAACAAAAATTGATTACCCGACTTAGTCCTGGGTAATGGACCAACACAATCGATTATTACTTTCTCAAACGGCTCTCCCATGACCGGAATCGGGCAGAGAGGAGCCGGGGAAATTACCTGGTTAGGCTTCCCCACCACTTGGCACGTACTACATGTACGGCAATAACGAGCCACATCCCGTTTCATTCCCAGCCAGAAGAAATGATGGAGGATTCGATCATAGGTTTTAGTCACCCCTAGATGACCAGACCAGGGAATATCAGGAGCTAGGAACAACACCTTCGTCTGAAACGTGGCAGGAACTACAATCTGGAAAACGGAACTCCAATCATTTTCTAGGTCAGCAGAGTCCATTTTCTCATCAAAAGACCCTTCTCAAGGAAATATGTTGCACCTTTCCTTTTTGCCTCACTGAAAGGTAACATGGAGGAAAAACATTTGGCCAAGCCCATATCCTCTTTCTGGGCAGATATTAGCTTCTCCCGAGTAACTGGCAACCTTAAACAGTCCACCGAGGAAGCCATTATCTTGTCTTTATTACCATCGTCATAATCAGAACTCACTGGGAACCCAGGAGTAGAACACTGGATATCTTCCCCATTCAACATAGGGGCAAGCACAGAGTCAGCTAAGTCTACCATGGTACCTAAGCGACGCGACCGCGCACACATAATGGCACACGATGGAAATGTTTCGGGAAACGTAGTGGCCAAAACATCAGCACTTGACTGAGCATCAGGCTTGTCTAGCACTTCTAACACAGGCACCACTTTGCCTCCTGCTAGATCGTTACCCATGATTAGAGCAACCCCATTTACGGGAAGCTCTGACTGGACACCGATTCTATAACATCCACTCACTGGATCAGAAGTCAACCCCAGAACTCTCCTTTACAGAGCTCTTAGTGGTTACCTTAATCAAACCCACACTTTTATGGAGTTTAGGGGTTGAAGGTGTTGACTTGCGTTTTAAAGACATACATTCCGAAATTACGTGTCCGACTTTATGACAGTAAAAACACGTGCATTCCTCCTTTGGAGTCAGCCGTGTACTTCCTGAGTAACGGTGGGAATTGTAGACAGGAGAGGATACAACTGGTCTATTTTCACTACGGTGTGTGGGAAACACCGATTTATGTGTTAACACAAATTCATCTGCAAGCACCGCGGCTTCAGATAACTTTAACACACTTTCTGTTCATTAATGTATACAACCAACCGCTCTGGGAGGCTGTTTTTAAATTCTTCCAATAACAATAATTCAAGAAGACCTTCAAAGTCATTGAACTAACCCAAAACTTTACACAACGTTAGACACGGACATGAATGATCTGCTTGGCGTGTTAACACACTGGTGGTTTGTTGTAACCGAGTATTGGTGCTAAACCGTGTTATTGGAGGCTGGCATGCTAGTTGGCTATGGCGTCATAGGATTCGGTGCCCTGGAAGGTTTTCACGGAAGAATACTGTACCAAGTTAGCTAGCTGAATAAACTAAGTTAGAGTCTATTCCTAGAAAACATTGAACCGCTGTAGTTTACAACAATTATAATTTCTAAAGTGGAAGTTGGGAGAGTTTGAGTGTTTCAGTGAAACTTAAGTGAGGGAGGCCCCGCTCTCTCGCGTTCCCAGATGTTTAGTTCATTTCATTCCAATCTCCTTTCCATTATTGTAGCCTTTTTCTGTAGCCTGTCAACTATGTGTCAACTATGTGTCTGTCTATCCCTGTTCTCTCCTCTCAGCACAGGCCATACAAACGCTTCACACCGCATGGCTGCTGCAACTCTAATCTGGTGGTCCCTGCGCGCACAATCCACGTGGAGTTCCAGGTCTCCGGCAGCCTCTGGATCTGCCATTCTGCGGCCAACAAGGCAGAGTTCATCTCAGCAAATGCTACCCTCCAGTCCCTCGACTTCTTGGCGCTGACGGAAACATGGATTACCACAGAAAACCCTGCTACTCCTACTGCTCTTTCCTCGTCTGACCATGTGTTCTCGCATACCCCGAGAGCATCTGGTCAGCGCGGTGGTGGCAGAGGAATCCTCATCTCTGCCAAGTGGACATTCGCTCTTTTTCCCCTGACCCATCTGTCTATCTCCTCATTTGAATTCCATGCTGTCACAGTCACTAGCCCATTCAAGCTTAACATCCTTGTCATTTATCGCCCTCCAGGTTCCCTTGGAGAGTTCATCAATGAGCTTGACACCTTGATAAGTTCCTTTCCTGAGGATGGCTCACCCCTCACAGTTCTGGGTGACTTTAACCTCCCTACGTCTGCCTTCGACTCATTTCTCTCTGCCTCCTTCTTTCCACTCCTTTCCTCTTTTGACCTCACCCTCTCACCATCCCCCCCTACTCACAAGGCAGGCAATACGCTTGACCTCATCTTTAAGAGATGCTGTTCTTCTACTAATCTCACTGCAACTCCCCTCCAAGTCTCCGACCACTACTTTGTATCCTTTTCTCTCTCGCTCTCCTCCAACACTACTCACTCTGCCCCTACTCAGATGGTAATGTGCCGTCGCAACCTTTGCTCTCTCTCTCCCGCTACTCTCTTCTCTTCCATCCTATCATCTCTTCCCTCTGCTAAATCCTTCTCCCTCCGATCTCCTGATTCTGCCTCCTCAACCCTCCTCTCCTCCCTTTCTGCATCCTTTGACTCTCTATGTCCCCTATCCTCCCGGCCGGCTCGGTCCTCCCCTCCAGCTCCGTGGCTTGATGACTCATTGCGAGCTCACAGAACAGAGCTCCGGGCAGCTGAGCGGAAATGGAAGAAAACTAGAATCCCTGCGGACCTGGCATCTTTTCACTCCCTCCTCTCTACATTCTCTTCCTCTGTTTCCGCTGCTAAAGCCACTTTCTACCACTCTAAATTACAAGCCTCTGCCTCTAACCCTAGGAAGCTCTTTGCCACCTTCTCCTCCCTGCTGAATCCTCCTCCTCCTCCCCCTCCCTCATCCCTCTCTGTGGATGACTTCGTCAACCATTTTGAAAAGAAGGTTGACGACATCCGATCCTCATTTTGTAAATCATATGACACCACTGGTCCTGCTCACACTGCCCTACCCTATGCTTTGACTTCTTTCTCCCCTCTCTCTCCAGATGAAATATTGCGACTTGTGATGGCCGGCCACCCAACAACCTGCCCGTTTGACCCTATCCCCTCCTCTCTTCTCCAGACCATTTCCGGAGACCTTCTTCCTTACCTCACCTCGCTCATCAACTCATCCTTGACCGCTGGCCATGTCCCTTCCGTCTTCAAGAGAGCGAGAGTTGCACCCCTCCTCAAAAAACCTACACTCGATCCCTCCGATGTCAACAACTACAGACCAGTATCCCTTCTTTTTTTTCTCTCCAAAACTCTTGAGCGTGCCGTCTCTAGCCAACTCTCCTGCTATCTCTCTCAGAATGACATTCTAGATCCAAACCAGTCAGGTTTCAAGACTGGTCATTCAACTGAGACTGCTCTTCTCTGTGTCACAGAGGCTCTCCGCACTGCTAAAGCTAACTCTCTATCCTCTGCTCTTATCCTTCTACACCTATCCGCTGCCTTTGATACTGTGAACCATCAGATCCTCCTCTCCACCCTCTCCGAGTTGGGCATCTCCGGCGCTGCTCACTCTTGGATTGCGTCCTACCTGACAGGTCGCTCCTACCATGTGGCGTGGCGAGAATCTGCCTCCGCACCACGTGCTCTCACCACTGGTGTCCCCCAGGGCTCAGTTCTAGGCCCTCTCCTATTCTCTCTATACACCAAGTCACTTGGCTCTGTCATATCCTCACATGGTCTCTCCTATCATTGCTACGCAGACAACACACAATTAATTTTCTCCTTTCCCCCTTCTGATAACCAGGTGGCGAATCGCATCTCTGCATGTCTGGCAAACATATCAGTGTGGATGTCGGATCACCACCTCAAGCTGAAACTCGGCAAGACGGAGCTGCTCTTCCTCCCGGGGAAGGACTGCCCACTCCATGATCTCGTCATCACGGTTGACAACTCCATTACGTCCTCCTCCCAGAGTGCAAAGAACCTTGGCGTGACCCTGGACAACACCCTGTCATTCTCCGCTAACATCAAAGCGGTGACCCGATCCTGCAGGTTCATGCTCTACAACATTCACAGAGTATGACCCTACCTTACACAGAAAGTGGCACAGGTCCTAATCCAGGCACTTGTCATCTCCCGCCTGGATTACTGCAACTCGCTGCTGGCTGGGCTCCCTGCCTGTGCCATTAAACCCCTACAACTTATCCAGAACGCTGCAGCCCGTCTGGTGTTCAACCTTCCCAAGTTCTCTCATGTCACCCCGCTCCTCCGCACACTCCACTGGCTTCCAGTTGAGGCTCGCATCTACTACAAGACCATGGTGCTTGCCTACAGAGCTGTGAGGGGAATGGCACCTCCTTACCTTCAGGCTCTGATCAGACCCTACACCCAAACGAGGGCACTACGTTCCTCCACCTCTGGCCTGCTAGCTCCCCTACCTCTGCGGAAGCACAGTTCCCGCTCAGCCCAGTCAAAGCTATTCGCTGCTCTGGCACCCCAATGGTGGAACAAGCTCCCCCACGACGCCAGGACAGCGGAGTCACTGACCACTTTCCGGAGACACTTGAAACCCTACCTCTTTAAGGAATACCTGGAATAGTATAAATTAATCCTTCTTCCCCCACCCCCCATAAAAAAAATGAAAAAAAAGTGGTTGTCCCACTGGCTATCATAAGTTGAATGCATCAATTTGTAAGTCGCTTTGGATAAGAGCGTCTGCTAAATGATGTAAATGTAAAATGTAAAAATGTTACTCGCTGAGCACCATTTGTCAAAGAGAGACTCCTTCTCTCTAGCGAATTCAACAAACATTTTTATAGAGGATTTGGAGTGCTTTCTAAACTTTTGTCTATAAGCCTCCGGCACAAGCTCATACCCACGGAGCACAGTAGCCTTAACAACGTCGTAATTAAGACTATCAGTGAGAGAGAGAGAGAGTACCCATCACCTCCTGCGCTTTACCGGACAATTTACACTGCAGTAACAGTGGCCACACATCCCTAGGGCAAGTCAAAGCCACTGCTATACGTTCGAATGCACAAAGTAAGAGTCAACCTCAGACTCACGGAATTGTGGAACTAAAGCAATATGCCGGCTAATGTCAAAGGTAGAGGCAGATCCTGGGGTAGAAAACACACTAGTGGAAATGGCAGGGACAGCAGCCGTCTCTAATTCCAATTTGCGCATTTCAAAGTCCATCTGCCTTATCTTAATATCTGCTTCCAACTCTAGTCGGCGCATCTTGAACTTGAGATCCTTTCGGATTTAAATTTTTATCCAGTGACTGCATACATTTTGTTTTTTTCTTCCATACTGGCCCCCCGTGGGAATCGAACCCACAACCCTGCCGTTGCAAATTCCATGCTCTACCAACTGAGCTACATCCCTGCCGGCCATTCCCTCCCCTACCCTGGGCCAATTGTGCACCGCCCCATGGGTCTCCCGGTCGCTGCCAGGACTGGATTCGAACCAGGTTCTCTAGTGGCAAAGCAATGCAGTGCCTTAGACCACTGCGCCATTCGGATTTGTGCTCTCTCTTCTGCCTCCAGCTGCAAGTGTACAGCCATAGGCATAGGAGAGAGAGGGTCAAATCGAGGCAAGGTGGCCCGGGGCCTTATACTCGACCTCATCGTCGGGCCTATACGGGGTACCCGGAGCATCCACCCCCTCTCCAACCGCAGGCAGAGGCAAAACCAACACCTGCTGTTCAATCAGCGCCGCTAACACCAATGCCCTTACCTCCGCCTTAACAAAACCCCTTGGCACGATTATATCTACTACTGCCAAAGTGTGCGGGCACAAGCTGGATCAAAGATCCCGGACCAGCCCCCATGTTACATTCTCCCCTCGGGTGTAGCTCGTCTGAGGAGGAGATGTAAATGCCCGTGCCTTCGCACACAGGGTAAACTAGATGGATGGGGAAGAAATGTGGGGTGTAACTAACTAAAATAATCAGACACAGCAACCAGAACTCAATGTTAGCCCTCTGGGGACGTTTAGTAAGGTACTAAACAAAATAATATACAAAAACCAATCAAACAAACCAGTGATGGTAAGAGAAGGGAATGTTTGGGAACGGGGTCCAAGTAATGAAAATAAACAAAAGGTCCCTCCTCTTCTACACACCTAATCCTTCCTAACACACTCTAAGCCTTAACCCGCTTTCCTACCTGTTACCACAAATACAGGGGTGACACCCGCGCGGCTAACCTAGTGTGTAAAACAGTGGGTTATCTACGTGTGAATGTACATCCATGGGCAGAACTACCTTTCCCTTCTCCAGGACCCAGGTAGGGTGGAGTACAGCAGGAGGCCAGGCTGGAACACAAACAAAGATAAATTAAAACAACCAATAACCAAATCCTCAGCCAAATAAAAAGTACCCCATCTTTCTCTCGAGCTCACATGGCAAACAGTTAATACTCTAGATTGGGAGAAAGAAAAACATGTCACACGTAACAGTGACTATGAACCAGATTTATGCTGTTAGCACTGAGGCGGTGTGCCTTAGTAGGAAGTCCACTGTGTGCATCTCACCCTGCACTAACATAAATAACATGAGTATATCTACTTCTGCTAAGCTTCCCAGTAAAGTAATGAAAACCAGCAAGCATCCCAGAAAAGTGCTAAAAATAGCCCACGTTAACATATGTAGCTTAAAACCTCTTAAGGAACGGTCCCTTTTTTTCCATTTTCGCCTAAAATGACAAATGACATACCCAAATGTAACTGCCTGTAGTTTAGGACCGGAAGCAAGGATATGCATATTCTTGATACCATTTGAAAGGAAACACTTTGAAGTTTGTGGAAATGTGAAATTAATGTAGGAGAATATAACACCTTAGATCTGGGAAGGAGGAAAAAGTAAGGAACATGTCTGTCGGCCTTGCATTAAAGAACATAATTGGTTAAAGAAAATTGTGATACATTTCATTTAAGGACCAAAAGATTGACAGCTGTCCCATATAGATTGCAAAATAGTTGGGAAGAGATTTTTTGACGTACCGATTCCATGGCATAGTGTTTATGAACTGATACGCAAAATGACGCCGCATTCAAAAATTATAATTTTTCAATTTAAATTATTATATGAAATTCTTGCTACCAATAGAATGTTATTTGTATGGGGGATACAATCTTCCCAGCTCTGCAGATTTTGCTGTGAAGAGACAGAATCATTAGATCATTTGTTTTGGTACTGTCCATTTGTAGCTTGTTTCTGGACACAGGTCCAGGAATAGCTGAAGGATTGAAATATTTGCATGGAGCTGACCCTGCAGATAGCACTACTGGGTGATCTGAAAAGTCATAGTCAATCGATCAATAATATAATAATACTTTTAGCAAAGATGTCTATTTTCAATTCACAAACTGTAGAAACAATGAGAATAGAAAAGTTCAGAACTTTTGTAAAACATCACAGTACAGTTGAAAAATATATGGCAAATAGAAATCCAATATGGATGGTGTTAAGAGATAGATGGGATGTGTTGAATGGAGCTGAAGGATGGGACTAATAACAACAACTAATAACAACAAGATAACTACTGTAAGACATGCTGTGTCCATAATAAGTATATAGGTTATATATTGTGAGCTTTTGTGAAAGAGCACAGTTAGAAAGATATGGCATATAGAAGCATACCAGATGGACATCATGAAAATTATCGGAGGAAGTTCAGGAGTAAAAACAAACAAAATAGAATTAGTGACTGTGTCCATAAAATGTATATAGTATGCATAAGCATGAAGTAGAAGCCTAAGCAGTGTTGTTCACTAGTTTACTCCAATTAGGGAAGGGATGGTGGGGTTGGAAAGTAATAAAGGGAAATATATTATTTTTAAAAGGATATGTATGTATCTATATATGTATGTATGTGTGTATATATATATATATACAGTGGGGGAAAAAAGTATTTAGTCAGCCACCAATTGTGCAAGTTCTCCCACTTAAAAAGATGAGAGAGGCCTGTCATTTTCATCATAGGTACATGTCAACTATGACAGACAAAATGAGAAAAAAATATCCAGAAAATCACATTGTAGGATTTTTAATGAATTTATTTGCAAATTATGGTGGAAAATAAGTATTTGGTCAATAACAAAACTTTCTCAATACTTTGTTATATACCCTTTTGTTGGCAATGACACAGGTCAAATGTTTTCTGTAAGTCTTCACAAGGTGTTCACACACTGTTGCTGGTATTTTGGCCCATTCCTCCATGCAGATCTCCTCTAGAGCAGTGATGTTTTGGGGCTGTCGCTGGGCAACACGGACTTTCAACTCCCTCCAAAGATGTTCTATGGGGTTGAGATCTGGAGACTGGCTAGGCCACTCCAGGACCTTGAAATGCTTCTTACGAAGCCACTCCTTCGTTGCCCGGGCGGTGTGTTTGGGATCATTGTCATGCTGAAAGACCCAGCCACGTTTCATCTTCAATGCCCTTGCTGATGGAAAGAGGTTTTCACTCAAAATCTCACGATACATGGCCCCATTCATTCTTTCCTTTACACGGATCAGTCGGCCTGGTCCCTTTGCAGAAAAAACAGCCCCAAAGCATGATGTTTCCACCCCCATGCTTCACAGTAGGTATGGTGTTCTTTGGATGCAACTCAGCATTCTTTGTCCTCCAAACACGACGAGTTGAGTTTTTACCAAAAAGTTATATTTTGGTTTCATCTGACCATATGACATTCTCCCAATCCTCTTCTGGATCATCCAAATGCACTCTAGCAAACTTCAGATGGGCCTGGACATGTACTGGCTTAAGCAGGGGGCACTGCAGGATTTGAGTCCCTGGCGGCGTAGTGTGTTACTGATGGTAGGCTTTGTTACTTTGGTCCCAGCTCTGTGCAGGTCATTCACTAGGTCCCCCCGTGTGGTTCTGGGATTTTTGCTCACCGTTCTTGTGATCATTTTGACCCCACGGGGTGAGATCTTGCGTGGAGCCCCAGATCGAGGGAGATTATCAGTGGTCTTGTATGTCTTCCATTTCCTAATAATTGCTCCCACATATGATTTCTTCAAACCAAGCTGCTTACCTATGGCAGATTCAATCTTCCCAGCCTGGTGCAGGTCTACAATTTTGTTTCTGGTGTCCTTTGACAACTCTTTGGTCTTGGCCATAGTGGAGTTTGTAGTGTGACTGTTTGAGGTTGTGGACAGGTGTCTTTTATACTGATAACAAGTTCATACAGGTGCCATTAATACAGGTAACGAGTGGAGGACAGAGGAGCCTCTTAAAGAAGAAGTTACAGGTCTGTGAGAGCCAGAAATCTTGCTTGTTTGTAGGTGACCAAATACTTATTTTCCACCATAATTTGCAAATAAATTCATAAAAATCCTACAATGTGATTTTCTGGAGAAAAAAATGCTCAATTTGTCTGTCATAGTTGACGTGTACCTATGATGAAAATTACAGGCCTCTCTCATCTTTTAAGTGGGAGAAGTTGCACAATTGGTGGCTGACTAAATACTTTTTTTTCCCCACTGTATATATATATATATATATATATATATATATATATATATATAACAGTGGGGAGAACAAGTGTTTGATACACTGCCGATTTTGCAGGTTTTCCTACTTACAAAGCATGTAGAGGTCTGTAATTTTTATCATAGGTACACTTCAACTGTGAGTGACGGAATCTAAAACAGAAATCCAGAAAATCACATTTTATGATTTTAAAGTAATTAATTTGCATTTTATTGCATGACATAAGTATTTGATACATCAGAAAACTCACTTAGATAATACCTTTGATGATACAGTGGTAGAAATACAAGTTATAACATTTACAGAAAATACGGAAATGCCAGTGGTGGAGGTGTTGCTGTTTATATTCATAACCGCATTCCTGTAAAGATTAGAGATGATCTCAAGTTAAATACTGTTGAAGTAATATGGCTACAGGTTCATCTGCCTCACCTAAAGCCCATTCTGGTGGGAAGCTGCTATAGACCACCAAGTGCTAACAGTAAGTATCTGGATAACATGTGTGAAATGCTTGATAATGTATGTGATAAACAGAGAGGTATATTTTCTGGGTGATAAAAAATTGACTGGCTTTCATCAAGCTGCCCAAAGCTTCAAACTGTAACCAGTGGCTGCAACCTGGTTCAGGTTATCAGTCAACCTACCAGGGTAGTTACAAACAGCACAGGAATGAAATCATCAACATGTATTTATCACATCTTTACTAATACTGCAGAAATGTGCTTGAAAGCAGCATCCAGATCCATCGGATGAGGTGATCACAATATAGTAGCCATATCTAGGAAAACCAAAGTTAAAAAAGCTGGGCCTAATATAGTGTATAAGAGGTCATACAATACGTTTTGTAGTGATTCCTATGTTGTTGATGTTCTGAATATTTGTTGGTCCGTGGTGTGTAATGAGGAGCAAACAGACGCTGCACTTAACACATTTATGAAATTGCTCATACGTATGTGTTATGGCTTTACACCCCCTGCTATGATGTGGATAAAGAGTTACCTGTCTAACAGAACACAGAGGGTGTTCTTTAATGGAAGCCTCTCCAACATAATCCAGGTAGAATCAGGAATTCCCCAGGGCAGCTGTCTAGACCCATTACTTTTTTCAATCTTTACTAACGACATGCCACTGGCTTTGAGTAAAGCCAGAGTGTCTATTTATGCGGATGACTATACACTATACATGTCAGCTACTACAGTGACTGAAATGACTGCAACACTTAACAAAGAGCTGCAGTTAGTTTCAGAGTGGGTGGCAAGGAATAAGTTACTCCTAAATATTTCAAAAACTAAAAGCATTGTATTTGGGACAAATCATTCACTAAACCCTAAACCTCAACTAAATCTTGTAATAAATAAAGTTCAGTCGTGTGGTCCGGTGCCACAAAGAGGGACTCAGGAAAATCTCTCCTGGCTCAAAGTGGAGGAGAGATTGACTTCATCACTACTTGTATTTATGAGAGGTATTGACATGTTGAATGCACCGAGCTGTCTGTTTGAACTACTGGCACACAGCTCAGACACACATGCATACCCCACAAGACATGCCACAAGAGGTCTCTTCACAGTCCCCAAGTCCAGAACAGACTATGGGAGGCGCACAGTACTACATAGAGCCATGACTACATGGAACTCTATTCCACATCAGGTAACTGATGCAAGCAGTAGAATCAGATTTTAAAAAACAGATCAAGACCCAACGTAGTCCTCTGAGGATCAAGACCAACGTAGTCCTCTGAGGATCAAGACCAACGTAGTCCTCTGAGGATCAAGACCAACGTAGTCCTCTGAGCATCAAGACCAACGTAGTCCGCTGAGCATCAAGACCAACGTAGTCCGCTGAGCATCAAGACCAACGTAGTCCGCTGAGCATCAAGACCAACGTAGTCCGCTGAGCATCAAGACCAACGTAGTCCGCTGAGCATCAAGACCAACGTAGTCCGCTGAGCATCAAGCCCAACGTAGTCCACTGAGCATCAAGACCAACGTAGTCCGCTGAGGATCAAGACCAACGTAGTCCGCTGAGGATCAAGACCAACGTAGTCCGCTGAGCATCAAGCCCAACGTAGTCCGCTGAGCATCAAGACCAACGTAGTCCGCTGAGCATCAAGACCAACGTAGTCCGCTGAGCATCAAGACCAACGTAGTCCGCTGAGCATCAAGACCAACGTAGTCCGCTGAGCATCAAGCCCAACGTAGTCCGCTGAGCATCAAGCCCAACGTAGTCCGCTGAGCATCAAGACCAACATAGTCCGCTGAGGATCAAGACCAACGTAGTCCGCTGAGCATCAAGACCAACGTAGTCCTCTGAGCATAAAGACCAACGTAGTCCGCTGAGGATCAAGACGAACGTAGTCCTCTGAGGATCAAGACCAACGTAGTCCTCTGAGCATCAAGACCAACGTAGTCCTCTGAGCATCAAGACCAACGTAGTCCTCTGAGGATCAAGACCAACGTAGTCCGCTGAGCATCAAGACCAACGTAGTCCGCTGAGCATCAAGCCCAACGTAGTCCTCTGAGCATCAAGACCAACGTAGTCCTCTGAGGATCAAGACCAACGTAGTCCGCTGAGCATCAAGCCCAACGTAGTCCGCTGAGCATCAAGCCCAACGTAGTCCGCTGAGCATCAAGACCAACATAGTCCGCTGAGGATCAAGACCAACGTAGTCCGCTGAGCATCAAGACCAACGTAGTCCTCTGAGCATCAAGACCAACGTAGTCCGCTGAGGATCAAGACCAACGTAGTCCTCTGAGGATCAAGACCAACGTAGTCCTCTGAGCATCAAGACCAACGTAGTCCTCTGAGCATCAAGACCAACGTAGTCCTCTGAGGATCAAGACCAACGTAGTCCTCTGAGCATCAAGACCAACGTAGTCCTCTGAGCATCAAGACCAACGTAGTCCTCTGAGCATCAAGACCAACGTAGTCCTCTGAGGATCAAGACCAACGTAGTCCTCTGAGCATCAAGACCAACGTAGTCCTCTGAGCATCAAGACCAACGTAGTCCGCTGAGGATCAAGACCAACGTAGTCCGCTGAGCATCAAGACCAACGTAGTCCTCTGAGGATCAAGACCAACGTAGTCCTCTGAGCATCAAGACCAACGTAGTCCGCTGAGCATCAAGACCAACGTAGTCCTCTGAGCATCAAGACCAACGTAGTCCGCTGAGAAGAAAAGTCAAGGATGAAATGTGTTCCAAACACAGGATGTTGGTGGCATCTTAATTGGGGAGGACATGCTCGTGCCCCCCCGTGGGAATCTAACCCACAACCCTGGCGTTGCAAACGCCATGCTCTACCAACTGAGCTACATCCCTGCCGGTCATTCCCTCCCCTACCCTGGACCAATTGTGCGCCGCCCCATGGGTCTCCCGGTCACGGCCGGCTACGACAGAGCCTGGATTCGAACCAGGATCTCTAGTGGCACAGCTAGCACTGCGATGCAGTGCCTTAGACCACTGCGCCACTGCGCCACTTATGATGTATCAGATACATGGTTTCCATGGTTTCCATGTGTTTGATGCCATTCCATTTGCACTGTTCCTGCCATTATAATGAGCCCTCAGCAGCCAACACTGTGATCATCATTGTGATCCATTTCGCCATATGGCTGTCATCATTCACCTAGCTGAACCCTACTCACATATCCAGCCTTTATGCTTCAATATCAGTGGTAGATAGAGTGCCTTTAGAAAAGTATTCACACCCTTTAACTTTTTCTACATTTTGTTGTGTTACAGCCTGAATTTAAAATGTATTAAATTGAGATTTTGTGTCACTGGCCTACACACAGTACCCCATAATGTCAAAGTGGTATTATGTTTGACAAATGTTTACAAATTAATAAAAAATGTAATGCTGAAATATCGTGAGTCAATAAGTATTCAACCCCTTTCTTATGGCAAGCCTAAATAAGTTCAGGAGTAAACATTTGCTTAACAAGTCACATAATAAGTTGCATGGAGTCACTCTGTGTGCAATAATCGTGTTTAACAGGATTTTTGAATGACTACCTCATCTCTGTACCCCACATACAATTATCTGCAAGGTCCCTCAGTCGAGCAGTGGATTTCAAACAGAGATTCAACCACAAAGACCAGGAATGTTTTCCAATGCCTCGCAAAGAAGGGCACCTATTGGTAGATGGGTAAAAAAAAAAGACACAAAAACATGTTTTGACTTTGGCATTATGGGGTATTGTGTTTAGATGGGTGAGAAAAAAAACTATGTTTAATCCATTTTGAATTCAGGCTGTAACACAACAAAATGTGGAATAGGTCAAGGGGTATGAATACTTTCTGAAGGCACTGTACGTTTCCCCCCAGCTGCCTGTCACCAATCATCCAGCCTGGGGAACACTGCCAGGAGAGAGGAGGTTATGGGGTTAATCATTTGGAATAAGTTATGTGCCCTGGTCAAAGTTCTGCACTATAGGGCTCCCGAGAGGCGCAGTGGTGCTTGAGGTGTCACTACAGCCCCGGGTTTGATCCCAGCCAGCCATGACCGGGAGACCCATGAGGCAGCACCCTAATCCCTACAAGACCAAATGGCACCCTATTCCCTACACAGTGCACTACTTTAGACCATGGCCCATAGGGAGCTCTCTCTCTCTCTCTCTCTCTCTCTCTCTCTCTCTCTCTCTCTCTCTCTCTCTCTCTCTCTCTCTCTCTCTCTCTGTCTCTCTCTCTCTCTCTCTCTCTCTCTCTCTCTCTCTCTCTCTCTCTCTCTCTCTCTCTCTCTCTCTCCTGTCTCTCTCTCTCTCTCTCTCTCTCTCTCTCTCTCTCTCTCTCTCTCTCTCTCTCTCCCTCTCCTCTCTCTCTCTCTCTCTCTCTCTCTCGCCTCTCGCCCTCTCTCTCTCTCTCTCTCTCTCCTCTCTCTCCCTCCCTCTCTCTCTCTCTCTCTCTCTCGCTCTCTCTCTCTCTCTCTCTCTCTCTCTCTCTCTCTCTCTCTCTCTCTCTCTCTCTCTCTCTCTCTCTCTCTCTCTCTCTCTCTCTCTCTCTCTCTCTCTCTCTCTCTCTCTCTCTCTCTCTCTCTCTCTCTCTCTCCAAAATGTGTATTAATTGTTACAATGTTTAAAACAGAGCAATCCGCTGCTTTCTTGGTGTTCCAAACCTGGCCATCTGTGCAGATATGGGTTGGGAACCTTGTGTAGTTAGGCAAAAAGGTGACATGGTACGTTTATGGAAATTATAAATAGAAATATGCCAGAACACAGAATCACTAAAAAAGTAGATAGAGATAGCAGCTCCATAGGTCATACCACCGGATGGTAACTGGGATGTTACGCATAACTATCCGGGGGCTAGAGAATTGTTATGTATTCTTTGTGAAACTGATTTGCTGTATGTATATATTAATAAACAGATTAAGATGTGGTGTTAGCTTTTCTGATCCACAAGGAAAAACTAAATCCATTAGTGTTTTATGGCCCTCTGTACGGTGATCTGAGACATGTTCTTTTTTTTTTTTTTATGTTTGTGATGTAGGAGTGGTTGGAGGGGGGTTTAGGAGGGTTTAAAGGGTTGGGAGGGCTAAGAGAGATAGGAGGGTTTAGGAGGGTTTGAAGGGTTAGGAGGGCTAAGAGAGATAGGAGGGTTTAGAGTGGTTGGAGGGTTAGGAGGGGTAGAAGGGCTAGGAGCATTAGGAGGGGGGGTTAGGTGGGGTGGGGGAGGAGGGGTAGAAGGGCTAGGAGCATTAGGAGGGAGGGTTAGGTGGGGGTGGGGGAGGAGGGGTAGAAGGGGCTAGGAGCATTAGGAGGGGGGTTAGGTGGGGTGGGGGGAGGAGGGGTAGAAGGGCTAGGAGCATTAGGAGGGAGGGTTAGGTGGGGTGGGGGAGGAGGGGTAGAAGGGCTAGGAGCATTAGGAGGGAGGGTTAGGTGGGGTGGGGGAGGAGGGGTTGGGAGGGTTAGGAGGGGTTGGAGGGTTAGGAGTGAGGGTTAGGAAAGTTAGGAGGGGTTAGGAGGGTTAGGAGGGGTTGGAGGGTTAGGAGTGAGGGTTAGGAGGGTTAGGAGTGAGGGTTAGGAGGGGTTGGAGGGTTAGGAGTGAAAGTTAGGAGGGGTTAGGAGGGTTAGGAGGGGTTGGAGGGTTAGGAGTGAGGGTTAGGAGGGTTAGGAGTGAGGGTTAGGAGGGTTAGGAGGGGTTGGAGGGTTAGGAGTGAAGGTTAGTAGGGGTTGGAGGGTTAGGAGGGGTTGGAGGGTTAGGAGTGAGGGTTAGGAGGGTTAGGAGGGGTTGGAGGGTTAGGAGTGAAGGTTAGTAGGGGTTGGAGGGTTAGGAGGGGTTGGAGGGTTAGGAGGGGTTGGAGGGTTAGGAGGGTTAGGAGTGAGGGTTAGGAGGGGTTGGAGGGTTAGGAGTGAAAGTTAGGAGGGGTTAGGAGGGTTAGGAGGGGTTGGAGGGTTTGGAGTGAGGGTTAGGAGGGTTAGGAGTGAGCGTTAGGAGGGTTAAGAGGGGTTGGAGGGTTAGGAAGGGTATGAAAGTTAGGAGGGGTTAGGAGGGTTAGGAGGGGTTGGAGGGTTAGGAGTGAGGGTTAGGAAAGTTAGGAGGGGTTGGAGGGTTAGGAGTGAGGGTTAGGAGGGTTAGGAGTGAGGGTTAGGAGGGTTAGGAGGGGTTGGAGGGTTAGGAGTGAGGGTTAGGAGGGTTAGGAGTGAGGGTTAGGAGGGTTAGGAGGGGTTGGAGGGTTAGGAGTGAAGGTTAGTAGGGTTGGAGGGTTAGGAGTGTTAGGCTGATTAGGAGGGGGTGGAGGGTTAGGAGGGTTAGGAGGGTTAGGAGTGAGGGTTAGGAGGGTTAGGAGGGTTAGGAGGGGATGGAGGGGATGGAGGGTTGGGAGTGGTTCGAGTGTTAGGGGTTCGAGGGGTTGGAACGTTAGGAGGGGTTGAAGGGTTAGGAGGGAGGGGTAGGAGGTTTAGGATGGGTTGGAGTAGTT